>NC_081231.1:5234748-5499748 GCF_902713425.1 Acipenser ruthenus | reverse complement strand
GACAGGAGGGATTATTGCTGAAGTGAAACACTGACACTCTGACAGGAGGGATTATTGCTGAAGTGAAACACTGACACTATCACAGGAGGGATTATTGCTGAAGTGAAACACTGACACTCTGACAGGAGGGATTACTGCTGAAGTGAAACACTGACACTCTGACAGGAGGTATTATTGCTGAAGTGAAACACTGACACTGACAAGAGGGATTATTGCTGAAGTGAAACACTGACACTCTGACAGGAGAGATTATTGCTGAAGTGAAACACTGACACACTGACAGGAGGGATTATTGCTGAAGTGAAACACTGACACTCTGACAGGAGGGATTATTGCTGAAGTGAAACACTGACAGTCTGACAGGAGGGATTATTGCTGAAGTGAAACACTGACACTGACAGGAGGGTTTATTGCTGAAGTGAAACACTGACACTCTGACAGGAGGGATTATTGCTGAAGTGAAACACTGACACTCTGACAGGAGGGATTATTGCTGAAGTGAAACACTGACACTCTGACAGGAGGGATTATTGCTGAAGTGAAACACTGACACTGACAGGAGGGATTATTGCTGAAGTGAAACACTGACACTGACAGGAGGGATTATTGCTGAAGTGAAACACTGACACTCTGACAGGAGGGATTATTGCTGAAGTGAAACACTGACACTCTGACAGGAGGGATTATTGCTGAAGGGAAACACTGACACTGACAGGAGGGATTATTGCTGAATTGAAACACTGACACTCTGACAGGAAGGATTATTGCTGAAGGGAAACACTGACACTGACAGGAGGGATTATTGCTGAAGTGAAACACTGACACACTGACAGGAGGGATTATTGCTGAAGGGAAACACTGACAGGAGGGATTATTGCTGAAGTGAAAGAATGACACTCTGACAGGAGGGATTATTGCTGAAGGGAAACACTGACACTCTGACAGGAGGGATTATTGCTGAAGTGAAACACTGACACTCTGACAGGAGGGATTATTGATGAAGTGAAACACTGACACTGACAGGAGGGATTATTGCTGAAGTGAAACACTGACACACTGACAGGAGGGATTATTGCTGAAGGGAAACACTGACACTGACAGGAGGGATTATTGCTGAAGTGAAACACTGACACTGACAGGAGGGATTATTGCTGAAGTGAAACACTGACACTCTGACAGGAGGGGTTATTGCTGAAGTGAAACACTGACAGTCTGACAGGAGGGATTATTGCTGAAGTGAAACACTGACACTGACAGGAGGGATTATTGCTGAAGTGAAACACTGACAATCTGACAAGAGGGATTATTGCTGAAGTGAAACACTGACACTCTGACAGGAGGGATTATTGATGAAGTGAAACACTGACACTGACAGGAGGGATTATTGCTGAAGTGAAACACTGACACACTGACAGGAGGGATTATTGCTAAAGTGAACACTGACACTCTGACAGGAGGGATTATTGCTGAAGTGAAACACTGACAATCTGACAAGAGGGATTATTGCTGAAGTGAAACACTGACACTCTGACAGGAGGGATTATTGATGAAGTGAAACACTGACACTGACAGGAGGGATTAATGCTGAAGTGAAACACTGACACACTGACAGGAGGGATTATTTCTAAAGTGAACACTGACACTCTGACAGGAGGGATTATTGCTGAAGTGAAACACTGACACTCCGACAGGAGGGATTATTGCTAAAGTGAACACTGACACTCTGACAGGAGGGATTATTGCTGAAGGGAAAGAATGACACACTGACAGGAGGGATTATTGCTGAAGGGAAACACTGACACTGACAGGAGGGATTATTGCTGAAGTGAAAAACTGACACTGACAGGAGGGATTATTGCTGAAGTGAAACACTGACACTCTGACAGGAGGGATTATTGCTGAAGGGAAACACTGACACTCTGACAGGAGGGATTATTGCTGAAGTGAAACACTGACACTGACAGGAGGGATTATTGCTGAAGCGAAACACTGACACTGACAGGAGGGATTATTGCTGAAGCGAAACACTGACACTCTGACAGGAGGGATTATTGCTGAAGTGAAACACTGACACTCTGACAGGAGTGATTATTGCTGAAGTGAAACACTGACACTCTGACAGGAGGGATTATTGCTGAAGTGAAACACTGACACTCTGACAGGAGGGATTATTGCTGAAGTGAAAAACTGACACTCTGACAGGAGGGATTATTGCTGAAGTGAAACACTGACACTCTGACAGGAGGGATTATTGCTGAAGTGAAACACTGACACTCTGACAGGAGGGATTATTACTGAAGTGAAACACTAACACTCTGACAGGAGGGATTATTGCTGAAGTGAAACACTGACACTCTGACAGGAGGGATTATTGCTGAAGGGAAACACTGACACTGACAGGAGGGATTATTGCTGAAGTGAAACACTGACACTCTGACAGGAGGGATTATTGCTGAAGTTAAACACAGACACTGACAGGAGGGATTATTGCTGAAGTGAAACACTGACACTGACAGTAGGGATCATTGCTGAAGGGAAACACTGACACTGACAGGAGGGATTATTGCTGAAGTGAAACACTGACACTCTGACAGGAGGGATTATTGCTGAAGTGAAACACTGACACTCTGACAGGAGGGATTATTGCTGAAGTGAAACACTGACACTGACAGGAGGGATTATTGCTGAAGTGAAAAACTGACACTCTGACAGGAAAGATTATTGCTGAAGGGAAACACTGACACTGACAGAGGGATTATTGCTGAAGTGAAACACTGACACTCTGACAGGAGGGATTATTGCTGAAGTGAAACACTGACACTCTGACAGGAGGGATTATTGCTGAAATGAAAGAATGACACTGACAGGAGGGATTATTGCTGAAGGGAAACACTGACACTGACAGGAGGGATTATTGCTGAAGTGAAAAACTGACACTGACAGGAGGGATTATTGCTGAAGTGAAACACTGACACTCTGACAGGAGGGATTATTGCTGAAGGGAAACACTGACACTCTGACAGGAGGGATTATTGCTGAAGTGAAACACTGACACTCTGACAGGAGGGATTATTGCTGAAGTGAAACACTGACACTATCACAGGAGGGATTATTGCTGAAGTGAAACACTGACACTCTGACAGGAGGGATTACTGCTGAAGTGAAACACTGACACTCTGACAGGAGGTATTATTGCTGAAGTGAAACACTGACACTGACAAGAGGGATTATTGCTGAAGTGAAACACTGACACTCTGACAGGAGAGATTATTGCTGAAGTGAAACACTGACACACTGACAGGAGGGATTATTGCTGAAGTGAAACACTGACACTCTGACAGGAGGGATTATTGCTGAAGTGAAACACTGACAGTCTGACAGGAGGGATTATTGCTGAAGTGAAACACTGACACTGACAGGAGGGTTTATTGCTGAAGTGAAACACTGACACTCTGACAGGAGGGATTATTGCTGAAGTGAAACACTGACACTCTGACAGGAGGGATTATTGCTGAAGTGAAACACTGACACTCTGACAGGAGGGATTATTGCTGAAGTGAAACACTGACACTGACAGGAGGGATTATTGCTGAAGTGAAACACTGACACTGACAGGAGGGATTATTGCTGAAGTGAAACACTGACACTCTGACAGGAGGGATTATTGCTGAAGTGAAACACTGACACTCTGACAGGAGGGATTATTGCTGAAGGGAAACACTGACACTGACAGGAGGGATTATTGCTGAATTGAAACACTGACACTCTGACAGGAAGGATTATTGCTGAAGGGAAACACTGACACTGACAGGAGGGATTATTGCTGAAGTGAAACACTGACACACTGACAGGAGGGATTATTGCTGAAGGGAAACACTGACAGGAGGGATTATTGCTGAAGTGAAAGAATGACACTCTGACAGGAGGGATTATTGCTGAAGGGAAACACTGACACTCTGACAGGAGGGATTATTGCTGAAGTGAAACACTGACACTCTGACAGGAGGGATTATTGATGAAGTGAAACACTGACACTGACAGGAGGGATTATTGCTGAAGTGAAACACTGACACACTGACAGGAGGGATTATTGCTGAAGTGAAACACTGACACTCTGACAGGAGGGATTATTGCTGAAGGGAAACACTGACACTGACAGGAGGGATTATTGCTGAAGTGAAACACTGACACTGACAGGAGGGATTATTGCTGAAGTGAAACACTGACACTCTGACAGGAGGGGTTATTGCTGAAGTGAAACACTGACAGTCTGACAGGAGGGATTATTGCTGAAGTGAAACACTGACACTGACAGGAGGGATTATTGCTGAAGTGAAACACTGACAATCTGACAAGAGGGATTATTGCTGAAGTGAAACACTGACACTCTGACAGGAGGGATTATTGATGAAGTGAAACACTGACACTGACAGGAGGGATTATTGCTGAAGTGAAACACTGACACACTGACAGGAGGGATTATTGCTAAAGTGAACACTGACACTCTGACAGGAGGGATTATTGCTGAAGTGAAACACTGACAATCTGACAAGAGGGATTATTGCTGAAGTGAAACACTGACACTCTGACAGGAGGGATTATTGATGAAGTGAAACACTGACACTGACAGGAGGGATTAATGCTGAAGTGAAACACTGACACACTGACAGGAGGGATTATTTCTAAAGTGAACACTGACACTCTGACAGGAGGGATTATTGCTGAAGTGAAACACTGACACTCCGACAGGAGGGATTATTGCTAAAGTGAACACTGACACTCTGACAGGAGGGATTATTGCTGAAGGGAAAGAATGACACACTGACAGGAGGGATTATTGCTGAAGGGAAACACTGACACTGACAGGAGGGATTATTGCTGAAGTGAAAAACTGACACTGACAGGAGGGATTATTGCTGAAGTGAAACACTGACACTCTGACAGGAGGGATTATTGCTGAAGGGAAACACTGACACTCTGACAGGAGGGATTATTGCTGAAGTGAAACACTGACACTGACAGGAGGGATTATTGCTGAAGCGAAACACTGACACTGACAGGAGGGATTATTGCTGAAGCGAAACACTGACACTCTGACAGGAGGGATTATTGCTGAAGTGAAACACTGACACTCTGACAGGAGTGATTATTGCTGAAGTGAAACACTGACACTCTGACAGGAGGGATTATTGCTGAAGTGAAACACTGACACTCTGACAGGAGGGATTATTGCTGAAGTGAAAAACTGACACTCTGACAGGAGGGATTATTGCTGAAGTGAAACACTGACACTCTGACAGGAGGGATTATTGCTGAAGTGAAACACTGACACTCTGACAGGAGGGATTATTACTGAAGTGAAACACTAACACTCTGACAGGAGGGATTATTGCTGAAGTGAAACACTGACACTCTGACAGGAGGGATTATTGCTGAAGGGAAACACTGACACTCTGACGAGGGATTATTGCTGAAGTGAAACACTGACACTCTGACAGGAGGGATTATTGCTGAAGTGAAAAACTGACACTCTGACAGGAGGGATTATTGCTGAAGGGAAACACTGACACTCTGACAGGAGGGATTATTGCTGAAGTGAAAAACTGACACTCTGACAGGAGGGATTATTGCTGAAGTGAAACACTGACACTCTGACAGGAGGGATTATTGCTGAAGTGAAAAACTGACACTCTGACAGGAGGGATTATTGCTGAAGGGAAACACTGACACTCTGACAGGAGGGATTATTGCTGAAGGGAAACACTGACACTCTGACAGGAGGGATTATTGCTGAAGTGAAACACTGACACTGACAGGAGGGATTATTGCTGAAGTGAAACACTGACACTCTGACAGGAGGGATTATTGATGAAGTGAAACACTGACACTGACAGGAGGGATTATTGCTGAAGTGAAACACTGACACACTGACAGGAGGGATTATTGCTAAAGTGAACACTGACACTCTGACAGGAGGGATTATTGCTGAAGTGAAACACTGACAATCTGACAAGAGGGATTATTGCTGAAGTGAAACACTGACACTCTGACAGGAGGGATTATTGATGAAGTGAAACACTGACACTGACAGGAGGGATTATTGCTGAAGTGAAACACTGACACACTGACAGGAGGGATTATTTCTAAAGTGAACACTGACACTCTGACAGGAGGGATTATTGCTGAAGTGAAACACTGACACTCCGACAGGAGGGATTATTGCTAAAGTGAACACTGACACTCTGACAGGAGGGATTATTGCTGAAGGGAAAGAATGACACACTGACAGGAGGGATTATTGCTGAAGGGAAACACTGACACTGACAGGAGGGATTATTGCTGAAGTGAAAAACTGACACTGACAGGAGGGATTATTGCTGAAGTGAAACACTGACACTCTGACAGGAGGGATTATTGCTGAAGGGAAACACTGACACTCTGACAGGAGGGATTATTGCTGAAGTGAAACACTGACACTGACAGGAGGGATTATTGCTGAAGCGAAACACTGACACTGACAGGAGGGATTATTGCTGAAGCGAAACACTGACACTCTGACAGGAGGGATTATTGCTGAAGTGAAACACTGACACTCTGACAGGAGTGATTATTGCTGAAGTGAAACACTGACACTCTGACAGGAGGGATTATTGCTGAAGTGAAACACTGACACTCTGACAGGAGGGATTATTGCTGAAGTGAAAAACTGACACTCTGACAGGAGGGATTATTGCTGAAGTGAAACACTGACACTCTGACAGGAGGGATTATTGCTGAAGTGAAACACTGACACTCTGACAGGAGGGATTATTACTGAAGTGAAACACTAACACTCTGACAGGAGGGATTATTGCTGAAGTGAAACACTGACACTCTGACAGGAGGGATTATTGCTGAAGGGAAACACTGACACTCTGACGAGGGATTATTGCTGAAGTGAAACACTGACACTCTGACAGGAGGGATTATTGCTGAAGTGAAAAACTGACACTCTGACAGGAGGGATTATTGCTGAAGGGAAACACTGACACTCTGACAGGAGGGATTATTGCTGAAGTGAAAAACTGACACTCTGACAGGAGGGATTATTGCTGAAGTGAAACACTGACACTCTGACAGGAGGGATTATTGCTGAAGTGAAAAACTGACACTCTGACAGGAGGGATTATTGCTGAAGGGAAACACTGACACTCTGACAGGAGGGATTATTGCTGAAGGGAAACACTGACACTCTGACAGGAGGGATTATTGCTGAAGTGAAACACTGACACTGACAGGAGGGATTATTGCTGAAGTGAAACACTGACACTCTGACAGGAGGGATTATTGCTGAAGTTAAACACAGACACTGACAGGAGGGATTATTGCTGAAGTGAAAAACTGACACTCTGACAGGAAGGATTATTGCTGAAGGGAAACACTGACACTGACAGGAGGGATTATTGCTGAAGTGAAACACTGACACTCTGACAGGGGGGATTATTGCTGAAGTGAAACACTGACACTCTGACAGGAGGGATTATTGCTGAAGTGAAACACTGACACTCTGACAGGAGGGATTATTGCTGAAGGGAAACACTGACAGGAGGGATTATTGCTGAAGGGAAACACTGACACTCTGACAGGAGGGATTATTGCTGAAGTGAAACACTGACACTCTGACAGGAGGGATTATTGCTGAAGTGAAACACTGACACTCTGACAGGAGGGATTATTGCTGAAGTGAAACACTGACACTCTGACAGGAGGGATTATTGCTGAAGTGAAACACTGACACTCTGACAGGAGGGATTATTGCTGAAGGGAAACACTGACACTGACAGGAGGGATTATTGCTGAAGTGAAACACTGACACTCTGACAGGAGGGATTATTGATGAAGTGAAACACTGACACTGACAGGAGGGATTATTGCTGAAGTGAAACACTGACACTCTGACAGGAGGGATTATTGCTAAAGTGAACACTGACACTCTGACAGGAGGGATTATTGCTGAAGTGAAACACTGACACTCTGACAGGAGGGATTATTGCTAAAGTGAACACTGACACTCTGACAGGAGGGATTATTGCTGAAGTGAAACACTGACAGGAGGGATTATTGCTAAAGTGAACACTGACACTCTGACAGGAGGGATTATTGCTGAAGTGAAACACTGACACTCTGACAGGAGGGATTATTGCTGAAGTGAAACACTGACACTCTGACAGGAGGGATTATTGCTGAAGTGAAACACTGACACTCTGACAGGAGGGATTATTGCTGAAGTGAAACACTGACACTCTGACAGGAGGGATTATTGCTGAAGTGAAACACTGACACTCTGACAGGAGGGATTATTGCTGAAGTGAAACACTGACACTCTGACAGGAGGGATTATTGCTGAAGTGAAACACTGACACTCTGACAGGAGGGATTATTGCTGAAGTGAAACACTGACACTGACAGGAGGGATTATTGCTGAAGTGAAACACTGACACTCTGACAGGAGGGATTATTGCTGAAGTGAAACACTGACACTCTGACAGGAGGGATTATTGCTGAAGTGAAACACTGACACTGACAGGAGGGATTATTGCTGAAGTGAAACACTGACACTCTGACAGGAGGGATTATTGCTGAAGTGAAAAACTGACACTCTGACAGGAAGGATTATTGCTGAAGGGAAACACTGACACTCTGACAGGAGGGATTATTGCTGAAGTGAAACACTGACACTCTGACAGGAGGGATTATTGCTGAAGTGAAACACTGACACTCTGACAGGAGGGATTATTGCTGAAGTGAAACACTGACACTGACAGGAGGGATTATTGCTGAAGTGAAACACTGACACTCTGACAGGAGGGATTATTGCTGAAGTGAAACACTGACACTCTGACAGGAAGGATTATTGCTGAAGTGAAACACTGACACTCTGACAGGAGGGATTATTGCTGAAGTGAAACACTGACACTCTGACAGGAGGGATTATTGCTGAAGGGAAACACTGACAGGAGGGATTATTGCTGAAGTGAAAGAATGACACACTGACAGGAGGGATTATTGCTGAAGGGAAACACTGACACTGACAGGAGGGATTATTGCTGAAGTGAAAAACTGACACTGACAGGAGGGATTATTGCTGAAGTGAAACACTGACACTCTGACAGGAGGGATTATTGCTGAAGGGAAACACTGACACTCTGACAGGAGGGATTATTGCTGAAGTGAAACACTGACACTCTGATAGGAGGGATTATTGCTGAAGTGAAACACTGACACTCTCACAGGAGGGATTATTGCTGAAGTGAAAAACTGACACTCTGACAGGAAGGATTATTGCTGAAGGGAAACACTGACACTCTGACAGGAGGGATTATTGCTGAAGTGAAACACTGACACTCTGACAGGAGGGATTATTGCTGAAGTGAAACACTGACACTGACAGGAGGGATTATTGCTGAAGTGAAAAACTGACACTCTGACAGGAAGGATTATTGCTGAAGGGAAACACTGACACTCTGACAGGAGGGATTATTGCTGAAGTGAAACACTGACACTCTGACAGGAGGGATTATTGCTGAAGTGAAACACTGACACTCTGACAGGAGGGATTATTGCTGAAGTGAAACACTGACACTCTGACAGGAGGGATTATTGCTGAAGTGAAACACTGACACTCTGACAGGAGGGATTATTGCTGAAGGGAAACACTGACACTCTGACAGGAGGGATTATTGCTGAAGTGAAACACTGACACTCTGACAGGAGGGATTATTGCTGAAGTGAAACACTGACACTCTGACAGGAGGGATTATTGCTGAAGGGAAACACTGACAGGAGGGATTATTGCTGAAGTGAAAGAATGACACACTGACAGGAGGGATTATTGCTGAAGGGAAACACTGACACTGACAGGAGGGATTATTGCTGAAGTGAAAAACTGACACTGACAGCAGGGATTATTGCTGAAGTGAAACACTGACACTCTGACAGGAGGGATTATTGCTGAAGGGAAACACTGACACTCTGACAGGAGGGATTATTGCTGAAGTGAAACACTGACACTCTGACAGGAGGGATTATTGCTGAAGTGAAACACTGACACTCTGACAGGAGGGATTATTGCTGAAGTGAAAAACTGACACTCTGACAGAAAGGATTATTGCTGAAGGGAAACACTGACACTCTGACAGGAGGGATTATTGCTGAAGTGAAACACTGACACTCTGACAGGAGGGATTATTGCTGAAGTGAAACACTGACACTCTGACAGGAGGGATTATTGCTGAAGTGAAACACTGACACTCTCACAGGAGGGATTATTGCTGAAGTGAAACACTGACACTGACAGGAGGGATTATTGCTGAAGTGAAACACTGACACTCTGACAGGAGGGATTATTGCTGAAGTGAAACACTGACACTCTGACAGGAGGGATTATTGCTGAAGTGAAACACTGACACTGACAGGAGGGATTATTGCTGAAGTGAAAAACTGACACTCTGACAGGAGGGATTATTGCTGAAGTGAAACACTGACACTCTGACAGGAGGGATTATTGCTGAAGTGAAACACTGACACTCTGACAGGAGGGATTATTGCTGAAGTGAAAAACTGACACTCTGACAGGAAGGATTATTGCTGAAGGGAAACACTGACACTCTGACAGGAGGGATTATTGCTGAAGTGAAACACTGACACTCTGACAGGAGGGATTATTGCTGAAGTGAAACACTGACACTCTGACAGGAGGGATTATTGCTGAAGTGAAAAACTGACACTGACAGGAGGGATTATTGCTGAAGTGAAACACTGACACTCTGACAGGAGGGATTATTGCTGAAGGGAAACACTGACACTCTGACAGGAGGGATTATTGCTGAAGTGAAACACTGACACTCTGACAGGAGGGATTATTGCTGAAGTGAAACACTGACACTCTGACAGGAGGGATTATTGCTGAAGTGAAACACTGACACTCTGACAGGAGGGATTACTGCTGAAGTAAAACACTGACACCCTGCAGGAGATATTATTGCTGAAGTGAAACACTGACACTCTGACAGGAGGGATTATTGCTGAAGTGAAACTCTGACACTCTGACAGGAGGGATTATTGCTGAAGTGAAACACTGACACTCTGACAGGAGGGATTATTGCTGAAGTGAAACACTGACACTCTGACAGGAGGGATTACTGCTGAAGGGAAACACTGACACTCTGACAGGAGGGATTATTGCTGAAGTGAAACACTGACACTCTGACAGGAGGGATTATTGCTGAAGTGAAACACTGACACTCTGACAGGAGGGATTATTGCTGAAGTGAAACACTGACAGTCTGACAGGAGGGATTATTGCTGAAGTGAAACACTGACACTCTGACAGGAGGGATTATTGCTGAAGTGAAACACTGACACTCTGACAGGAGGGATTATTGCTGAAGTGAAACACTGACCCTCTGACAGGAGGGATTATTGCTGAAGTGAAACACTGACACTCTGACAGGAGGGATTATTGCTGAAGTGAAACACTGACACTGACAGGAGGGATTATTGCTGAAGTGAAACACTGACACTGACAGGAGGGATTATTGCTGAAGTGAAACACTGACACTGACAGGAGGGATTATTGCTGAAGTGAAACACTGACACTCTGACAGGAGGGATAATTGCTGAAGTGAAACACTGACACTCTGACAGGAGGGATTATTGCTGAAGTGAAACACTGACACTCTGACAGGAGGGATTATTGCTGAAGTGAAACACTGACACACTGACAGGAGGGATTATTGCTGAAGGGAAACACTGACAGGAGGGATTATTGCTGAAGTGAAAGAATGACACTCTGACAGGAGGGATTATTGCTGAAGGGAAACACTGACACTGACAGGAGGGATTATTGCTGAAGTGAAAAACTGACACTGACTAGAGGGATTATTGCTGAAGTGAAACACTGACACTCTGACAGGAGGTATTATTGCTGAAGGGAAACACTGACACTCTGACAGGAGGGATTATTGCTGAAGTGAAACACTGACACTCTGACAGGAGGGATTATTGCTGAAGTGAAACACTGACACTCTGACAGGAGGGATTATTGCTGAAGTTAAACACAGACACTGACAGGAGGGATTATTGCTGAAGTGAAAAACTGACACTCTGACAGGAAGGATTATTGCTGAAGGGAAACACTGACACTGACAGGAGGGATTATTGCTGAAGTGAAACACTGACACTCTGACAGGAGGGATTATTGCTGAAGTGAAACACTGACACTCTGACAGGAGGGATTATTGCTGAAGTGAAACACTGACCCTCTGACAGGAGGGATTATTGCTGAAGTGAAACACTGACACTGACAGGAGGGATTATTGCTGAAGTGAAACACTGACACTCTGACAGGAGGGATTATTGATGAAGTGAAACACTGACACTGACAGGAGGGATATTGCTGAAGTGAAACACTGACACTCTGACAGGAGGGATTATTGATGAAGTGAAACACTGACACTGACAGGAGGGATTATTGCTGAAGTGAAACACTGACACACTGACAGGAGGGATTATTGCTAAAGTGAACACTGACACTCTGACAGGAGGGATTATTGCTGAAGTGAAACACTGACACTCTGACAGGAGGGATTATTGCTGAAGTGAAACACTGACACACTGACAGGAGGGATTATTGCTAAAGTGAACACTGACACTCTGACAGGAGGGATTATTGCTGAAGTGAAACACTGACACTCTGACAGGAGGGATTATTGCTGAAGTGAAACACTGACACTCTGACAGGAGGGATTATTTCTGAAGTGAAACACTGACACTCTGACAGGAGGGATAATTGCTGAAGTGAAACACTGACACTGACAGGAGGGATTATTGCTGAAGTGAAACCCTGACACTCTGACAGGAGGGATTATTTCTGAAGTGAAACACTGACACTGACAGGAGGGATTATTGCTGAATTGAAACACTGACACTCTGACAGGAGGGATTATTGATGAAGTGAAACACTGACACTCTGACAGGAGGGATTATTGCTGAAGTGAAACACTGACACTCTGACAGGAGGGATTATTGCTGAAGGGAAACACTGACACTGACAGGAGGGATTATTGCTGAAGTGAAACACTGACACTCTGACAGGAGGGATTATTGCTGAAGTGAAACACTGACACTCTGACAGGAGGGATTATTGCTGAAGTGAAACACTGACACACTGACAGGAGGGATTATTGCTGAAGTGAAACACTGACACTCTGACAGGAGGGATTATTGCTGAAGTGAAACACTGACACTGACAGGAGGGATTATTGCTGAAGTGAAACACTGACACTCTGACAGGAGGGATTATTGCTGAAGTGAAACACTGACACTCTGACAGGAGGGATTATTGCTGAAGTGAAACACTGACACTCTGACAGGCGGGATTATTGCTGAAGTTAAACACAGACACTGACAGGAGGGATTATTGCTGAAGTGAAACACTGACAATGACAGGAGGGATTATTGCTGAAGGGAAACACTGAAACTGACAGGAGGGATTATAGCTGAAGTGAAACACTGACACTCTGACAGGAGGGATTATTGCTGAAGTGAAACACTGACACTCTGACAGGAGGGATTATTGCTGAAGTGAAACACTGACACTGACAGGAGGGATTATTGCTGAAGTGAAAAACTGACACTCTGACAGGAAGGATTATTGCTGAAGGGAAACACTGACACTGACAGGAGGGATTATTGCTGAAGTGAAACACTGACACTCTGACAGGAGGGATTATTGCTGAAGTGAAACACTGACACTCTGACAGGAGGGATTATTGCTGAAGGGAAACACTGACAGGAGGGATTATTGCTGAAGTGAAAGAATGACAAACTGACAGGAGGGGTATTATTGCTGAAGGGAAACACTGACACTGACAGGAGGGATTATTGCTGAAGTGAAAAACTGACACTGACAGGAGGGATTATTGCTGAAGTGAAACACTGACACTCTGACAGGAGGGATTATTGCTGAAGGAAAACACTGACACTCTGACAGGAGGGTTTATTGCTGAAGTGAATCACTGACACTGACAGGAGGGATTATTGCTGAAGTGAAACACTGACACTCTGACAGGAGGGATTATTGCTGAAGTGAATCACTGACACTGACAGGGGGGATTATTGCTGAAGTGAAACACTGACACTCTGACAGGAGGGATTATTGCTGAAGTGAAACACTGACACTGACAGGAGGGATTATTGCTGAAGTGAAACACTGACACTCTGACAGGAGGGATTATTGCTGAAGTGAAACACTGACACTCTGACAGGAGGGATTATTGCTGAAGTGAAACACTGACACTGACAGGAGGGATTATTGCTGAAGTGAAACACTGACACTCTGACAGGAGGGATTATTGCTGAAGTGAAACACTGACACACTGACAGGAGGGATTATTGCTGAAGTGAAACACTGACACTCTGACAGGAGGGATTATTGCTGAAGTGAAACACTGACACTGACAGGAGGGATTATTGCTGAAGTGAAACACTGACACTCTGACAGGAGGGATTATTGCTGAAGTGAAACACTGACACTCTGACAGGAGGGATTATTGCTGAAGTGAAACACTGACACTCTGACAGGCGGGATTATTGCTGAAGTTAAACACAGACACTGACAGGAGGGATTATTGCTGAAGTGAAACACTGAAACTGACAGGAGGGATTATAGCTGAAGTGAAACACTGACACTCTGACAGGAGGGATTATTGCTGAAGTGAAACACTGACACTCTGACAGGAGGGATTATTGCTGAAGTGAAACACTGACACTGACAGGAGGGATTATTGCTGAAGTGAAAAACTGACACTCTGACAGGAAGGATTATTGCTGAAGGGAAACACTGACACTGACAGGAGGGATTATTGCTGAAGTGAAACACTGACACTCTGACAGGAGGGATTATTGCTGAAGTGAAACACTGACACTCTGACAGGAGGGATTATTGCTGAAGGGAAACACTGACAGGAGGGATTATTGCTGAAGTGAAAGAATGACAAACTAACAGGAGGGGTATTATTGCTGAAGGGAAACACTGACACTGACAGGAGGGATTATTGCTGAAGTGAAAAACTGACACTGACAGGAGGGATTATTGCTGAAGTGAAACACTGACACTCTGACAGGAGGGATTATTGCTGAAGGAAAACACTGACACTCTGACAGGAGGGTTTATTGCTGAAGTGAATCACTGACACTGACAGGAGGGATTATTGCTGAAGTGAAACACTGACACTCTGACAGGAGGGATTATTGCTGAAGTGAATCACTGACACTGACAGGGGGGATTATTGCTGAAGTGAAACACTGACACTCTGACAGGAGGGATTATTGCTGAAGTGAAACACTGACACTGACAGGAGGGATTATTGCTGAAGTGAAACACTGACACTCTGACAGGAGGGATTATTGCTGAAGTGAAACACTGACACTCTGACAGGAGGGATTATTGCTGAAGTGAAACACTGACACTGACAGGAGGGATTATTGCTGAAGTGAAACACTGACACTCTGACAGGAGGGATTATTGCTGAAGTGAAACACTGACACTCTGACAGGAGGGATTATTGCTGAAGGGAAACACTGACACTCTGACAGGAGGGATTATTGCTGAAATGAAACACTGACACTCTGACAGGAGGGATTATTGCTGAAGTGAAACACTGACACTCTGACAGGAGGGATTATTGCTGAAGTGAAACACTGACACTCTGACAGGAGGGATTATTGCTGAAGGGAAACACTGACACTCTGACAGGAGGGATTATTGCTGAAATGAAACACTGACACTCTGACAGGAGGGATTATTGCTGAAGTGAAACACTGACACTCTGACAGGAGGGATTATTGCTGAAGTGAAACACTGACACTGACAGGAGGGATTATTACTGAAGTGAAACACTGACACTCTGACAGGAGGGATTATTGCTGAAGTGAAACACTGACAGTCTGACAGGAGGGATTATTGCTGAAGTGAAACACTGACACTCTGACAGGAGGGATTATTGCTGAAGTGAAACACTGACACTCTGACAGGAGGGATTATTGCTGAAGTGAAACACTGACAGTCTGACAGGAGGGATTATTGCTGAAGTGAAACACTGACACTCTGACAGGAGGGATTATTGCTGAAGTGAAACACTGACACTCTGACAGGAGGGATTATTGCTGAAGGGAAACACTGACACTCTGACAGGAGGGATTATTGCTGAAGTGAAACACTGACACTCTGACAGGAGGGATTATTGCTGAAGTGAAACACTGACACTCTGACAGGAGGGATTATTGCTGAAGTGAAACACTGACACTCTGACAGGAGGGATTATTGCTGAAGTGAAACACTGACACTCTGACAGGAGGGATTATTGCTGAAGTGAAACACTGACTCTCTGACAGGAGGGATTATTGCTGAAGGGAAACACTGACACTCTGACAGGAGGGATTATTGCTGAAGTGAAACACTGACACTCTAACAGGAGGGATTATTGCTGAAGTGAAACACTGACAGTCTGACAGGAGGGATTATTGCTGAAGTGAAACACTGACACTCTGACAGGAGGGATTATTGCTGAAGTGAAACACTGACACTCTGACAGGAAGGATTATTGCTGAAGGGAAACACTGACACTGACAGGAGGGATTATTGCTGAAGTGAAACACTGACACACTGACAGGAGGGATTATTGCTGAAGGGAAACACTGACAGGAGGGATTATTGCTGAATTGAAAGAATGACACTCTGACAGGAGGGATTATTGCTGAAGGGAAACACTGACACTGACAGGAGGGATTATTGCTGAAGTGAAAAACTGACACTGACAGGAGGGATTATTGCTGAAGTGAAACACTGACACTCTGACAGGAGGGATTATTGCTGAAGGGAAACACTGACACTCTGACAGGAGGGAGTATTGCTGAAGTGAAACACTGACACTCTGACAGGAGGGATTATTGCTGAAGTGAAACACTGACACTCTGACAGGAGGGATTATTGCTGAAGTGAAACACTGACACTGACAGGAGGGATTATTGCTGAAGTGAAAAACTGACACTCTGACAGGAAGGATTATTGCTGAAGTGAAACACTGACACTGACAGGAGGGATTATTGCTGAAGTGAAACACTGACACTCTGACAGGAGGGATTATTGCTGAAGTGAAACACTGACACTCTGACAGGAGGGATTATTGCTGAAGTGAAACACTGACACTCTCACAGGAGGTGTTATTGCTGAAGGGAAACACTGACACTCTGACAGGAGGGATTATTGCTGAAGTGAAACACTGACACTCTGACAGGAGGGATTATTGCTGAAGTGAAACACTGACACTCTCACAGGAGGGATTATTGCTGAAGGGAAACACTGACACTCTGACAGGAGGGATTATTGCTGAAGTGAAACACTGACACTCTGACAGGAGGGATTACTGCTGAAGTGAAACACTGACACTCTGACAGGAGGGATTATTGCTGAAGTGAAACACTGACAGTCTGACAGGAGGGATTATTGCTGAAGGGAAACACTGACACTCTGACAGGAGGGATTATTGCTGAAGTGAAACACTGACAGTCTGACAGGAGGGATTATTGCTGAAGTGAAACACTGACACTCTGACAGGAGGGATTATTGCTGAAGTGAAACACTGACACTGACAGGAGGGATTATTGCTGAAGTGAAACACTGACACTGACAGGAGGGATTATTGCTGAAGTGAAACACTGACACTCTGACAGGAGGGATTATTGCTGAAGTGAAACACTGACACTCTGACAGGAGGGATTATTGCTGAAGGGAAACACTGACACTGACAGGAGGGATTATTGCTGAAGTGAAACACTGACACTCTGACAGGAAGGATTATTGCTGAAGGGAAACACTGACACTGACAGGAGGGATTATTACTGAAGTGAAACACTGACACTCTGACAGGAGGGATTATTGCTGAAGTGAAACACTGACAGTCTGACAGGAGGGATTATTGCTGAAGTGAAACACTGACACTCTGACAGGAGGGATTATTGCTGAAGTGAAACACTGACACTCTGACAGGAGGGATTATTGCTGAAGTGAAACACTGACAGTCTGACAGGAGGGATTATTGCTGAAGTGAAACACTGACACTCTGACAGGAGGGATTATTGCTGAAGTGAAACACTGACACTCTGACAGGAGGGATTATTGCTGAAGGGAAACACTGACACTGACAGGAGGGATTATTGCTGAAGTGAAACACTGACACTCTGACAGGAAGGATTATTGCTGAAGGGAAACACTGACACTCTGACAGGAGGGATTATTGCTGAAGTGAAACACTGACACACTGACAGGAGGGATTATTGCTGAAGGGAAACACTGACAGGAGGGATTATTGCTGAAGTGAAAGAATGACACTCTGACAGGAGGGATTATTGCTGAAGGGAAACACTGACACTCTGACAGGAGGGATTATTGCTGAAGTGAAACACTGACACTCTGACAGGAGGGATTATTGCTGAAGGGAAACACTGACACTCTGACAGGAGGGATTATTGCTGAAGTGAAACACTGACACTCTGACAGGAGGGATTATTGCTGAAGTGAAACACTGACACTGACAGGATGGATTATTGCTGAAGTGAAACACTGACACTCTGACAGGAGGGATTATTGCTGAAGGGAAACACTGACACTCTGACAGGAGGGATTATTGCTGAAGTGAAACACTGACACTCTGACAGGAGGGATTATTGCTGAAGTGAAACACTGACACTCTGACAGGAGGGATTATTGCTGAAGTGAAACACTGACACTCTGACAGGAGGGATTATTGCTGAAGTGAAACACTGACACTCTGACAGGAGGGATTATTGCTGAAGTGAAACACTGACACTCTGACAGGAGGGATTATTGCTGAAGTGAAACACTGACACTCTGACAGGAGGGATTATTGCTGAAGTGAAACACTGACACTGACAGGAGGGATTATTGCTGAAGTGAAAAACTGACACTCTGACAGGAAGGATTATTGCTGAAGTGAAACACTGACACTGACAGGAGGGATTATTGCTGAAGTGAAACACTGACACTCTGACAGGAGGGATTATTGCTGAAGTGAAACACTGACACTCTGACAGGAGGGATTATTGCTGAAGTGAAACACTGACACTCTCACAGGAGGTGTTATTGCTGAAGGGAAACACTGACACTCTGACAGGAGGGATTATTGCTGAAGTGAAACACTGACACTCTGACAGGAGGGATTATTGCTGAAGTGAAACACTGACACTCTCACAGGAGGGATTATTGCTGAAGGGAAACACTGACACTCTGACAGGAGGGATTATTGCTGAAGTGAAACACTGACACTCTGACAGGAGGGATTACTGCTGAAGTGAAACACTGACACTCTGACAGGAGGGATTACTGCTGAAGTGAAACACTGACAGTCTGACAGGAGGGATTATTGCTGAAGGGAAACACTGACACTCTGACAGGAGGGATTATTGCTGAAGTGAAACACTGACAGTCTGACAGGAGGGATTATTGCTGAAGTGAAACACTGACACTCTGACAGGAGGGATTATTGCTGAAGTGAAACACTGACACTGACAGGAGGGATTATTGCTGAAGTGAAACACTGACACTGACAGGAGGGATTATTGCTGAAGTGAAACACTGACACTCTGACAGGAGGGATTATTGCTGAAGTGAAACACTGACACTCTGACAGGAGGGATTATTGATGAAGGGAAACACTGACACTCTGACAGGAGGGATTATTGCTGAAGTGAAACACTGACACTCTGACAGGAAGGATTATTGCTGAAGGGAAACACTGACACTGACAGGAGGGATTATTGCTGAAGTGAAACACTGACACACTGACAGGAGGGATTATTGCTGAAGGGAAACACTGACAGGAGGGATTATTGCTGAAGTGAAAGAATGACACTCTGACAGGAGGGATTATTGCTGAAGGGAAACACTGACACTCTGACAGGAGGGATTATTGCTGAAGTGAAACACTGACACTGACAGGAGGGATAATTGCTGAAGTGAAACACTGACACTCTGACAGGAGGGATTATTGCTGAAGGGAAACACTGACACTAAGACAGGAGGGATTATTGATGAAGGGAAACACTGACACTCTGACAGGAGGGATTATTGCTGAAGTGAAACACTGACACACTGACAGGAGGGATTATTGCTGAAGTGAAACACTGACACTCTGACAGGAGGGATTATTGCTGAAGTGAAACACTGACACTCTGACAGGAGGGATTATTGCTGAAGTGAAACACTGACACTCTGACAGGAGGGATTATTGCTGAAGTGAAACACTGACACTCTGACAGGAGGGATTATTGCTGAAGTGAAACACTGACACTCTGACAGGAGGGATTATTGCTGAAGTGAAACACTGACACACTGACAGGAGGGATTATTGCTGAAGGGAAACACTGACAGGAGGGATTATTGCTGAATTGAAAGAATGACACTCTGACAGGAGGGATTATTGCTGAAGGGAAACACTGACACTGACAGGAGGGATTATTGCTGAAGTGAAAAACTGACACTGACAGGAGGGATTATTGCTGAAGTGAAACACTGACACTCTGACAGGAGGGATTATTGCTGAAGGGAAACACTGACACTCTGACAGGAAGGATTATTGCTGAAGTGAAACACTGACACTCTGACAGGAAGGATTATTGCTGAAGTGAAACACTGACACTCTGACAGGAGGGATTATTGCTGAAGAGAAACACTGACACTCTGACAGGAGGGATTATTGCTGAAGTGATACACTGACACACTGACAGGAGGGATTATTGCTGAAATGAAACACTGACACTCTGACAGGAGGGATTATTGCTGAAGTGAAACACTGACACTCTGACAGGAGGGATTATTGCTGAAGTGAAACACTGACACTGACAGGAGGGATTATTACTGAAGTGAAACACTGACACTCTGACAGGAGGGATTATTGCTGAAGTGAAACACTGACAGTCTGACAGGAGGGATTATTGCTGAAGTGAAACACTGACACTCTGACAGGAGGGATTATTGCTGAAGTGAAACACTGACACTCTGACAGGAGGGATTATTGCTGAAGTGAAACACTGACAGTCTGACAGGAGGGATTATTGCTGAAGTGAAACACTGACACTCTGACAGGAGGGATTATTGCTGAAGTGAAACACTGACACTCTGACAGGAGGGATTATTGCTGAAGGGAAACACTGACACTCTGACAGGAGGGATTATTGCTGAAGTGAAACACTGACACTCTGACAGGAGGGATTATTGCTGAAGTGAAACACTGACACTCTGACAGGAGGGATTATTGCTGAAGTGAAACACTGACACTCTGACAGGAGGGATTATTGCTGAAGTGAAACACTGACACTCTGACAGGAGGGATTATTGCTGAAGTGAAACACTGACTCTCTGACAGGAGGGATTATTGCTGAAGGGAAACACTGACACTCTGACAGGAGGGATTATTGCTGAAGTGAAACACTGACACTCTAACAGGAGGGATTATTGCTGAAGTGAAACACTGACAGTCTGACAGGAGGGATTATTGCTGAAGTGAAACACTGACACTCTGACAGGAGGGATTATTGCTGAAGTGAAACACTGACACTCTGACAGGAAGGATTATTGCTGAAGGGAAACACTGACACTGACAGGAGGGATTATTGCTGAAGTGAAACACTGACACACTGACAGGAGGGATTATTGCTGAAGGGAAACACTGACAGGAGGGATTATTGCTGAATTGAAAGAATGACACTCTGACAGGAGGGATTATTGCTGAAGGGAAACACTGACACTGACAGGAGGGATTATTGCTGAAGTGAAAAACTGACACTGACAGGAGGGATTATTGCTGAAGTGAAACACTGACACTCTGACAGGAGGGATTATTGCTGAAGGGAAACACTGACACTCTGACAGGAGGGAGTATTGCTGAAGTGAAACACTGACACTCTGACAGGAGGGATTATTGCTGAAGTGAAACACTGACACTCTGACAGGAGGGATTATTGCTGAAGTGAAACACTGACACTGACAGGAGGGATTATTGCTGAAGTGAAAAACTGACACTCTGACAGGAAGGATTATTGCTGAAGTGAAACACTGACACTGACAGGAGGGATTATTGCTGAAGTGAAACACTGACACTCTGACAGGAGGGATTATTGCTGAAGTGAAACACTGACACTCTGACAGGAGGGATTATTGCTGAAGTGAAACACTGACACTCTCACAGGAGGTGTTATTGCTGAAGGGAAACACTGACACTCTGACAGGAGGGATTATTGCTGAAGTGAAACACTGACACTCTGACAGGAGGGATTATTGCTGAAGTGAAACACTGACACTCTCACAGGAGGGATTATTGCTGAAGGGAAACACTGACACTCTGACAGGAGGGATTATTGCTGAAGTGAAACACTGACACTCTGACAGGAGGGATTACTGCTGAAGTGAAACACTGACACTCTGACAGGAGGGATTATTGCTGAAGTGAAACACTGACAGTCTGACAGGAGGGATTATTGCTGAAGGGAAACACTGACACTCTGACAGGAGGGATTATTGCTGAAGTGAAACACTGACAGTCTGACAGGAGGGATTATTGCTGAAGTGAAACACTGACACTCTGACAGGAGGGATTATTGCTGAAGTGAAACACTGACACTGACAGGAGGGATTATTGCTGAAGTGAAACACTGACACTGACAGGAGGGATTATTGCTGAAGTGAAACACTGACACTCTGACAGGAGGGATTATTGCTGAAGTGAAACACTGACACTCTGACAGGAGGGATTATTGCTGAAGGGAAACACTGACACTGACAGGAGGGATTATTGCTGAAGTGAAACACTGACACTCTGACAGGAAGGATTATTGCTGAAGGGAAACACTGACACTGACAGGAGGGATTATTACTGAAGTGAAACACTGACACTCTGACAGGAGGGATTATTGCTGAAGTGAAACACTGACACTCTGACAGGAGGGATTATTGCTGAAGTGAAACACTGACACTCTGACAGGAGGGATTATTGCTGAAGGGAAACACTGACACTCTGACAGGAGGGATTATTGCTGAAGTGAAACACTGACACTGACAGGAGGGATTATTGCTGAAGTGAAACACTGACACTCTGACAGGAGGGATTATTGCTGAAGTGAAACACTGACACTCTGACAGGAGGGATTATTGCTGAAGTGAAACACTGACACTCTCACAGGAGGTGTTATTGCTGAAGGGAAACACTGACACTCTGACAGGAGGGATTATTGCTGAAGTGAAACACTGACACTCTGACAGGAGGGATTATTGCTGAAGTGAAACACTGACACTCTCACAGGAGGGATTATTGCTGAAGGGAAACACTGACACTCTGACAGGAGGGATTATTGCTGAAGTGAAACACTGACACTCTGACAGGAGGGATTACTGCTGAAGTGAAACACTGACACTCTGACAGGAGGGATTATTGCTGAAGTGAAACACTGACAGTCTGACAGGAGGGATTATTGCTGAAGGGAAACACTGACACTCTGACAGGAGGGATTATTGCTGAAGTGAAACACTGACAGTCTGACAGGAGGGATTATTGCTGAAGTGAAACACTGACACTCTGACAGGAGGGATTATTGCTGAAGTGAAACACTGACACTGACAGGAGGGATTATTGCTGAAGTGAAACACTGACACTGACAGGAGGGATTATTGCTGAAGTGAAACACTGACACTCTGACAGGAGGGATTATTGCTGAAGTGAAACACTGACACTCTGACAGGAGGGATTATTGCTGAAGGGAAACACTGACACTGACAGGAGGGATTATTGCTGAAGTGAAACACTGACACTCTGACAGGAAGGATTATTGCTGAAGGGAAACACTGACACTGACAGGAGGGATTATTGCTGAAGTGAAACACTGACACACTGACAGGAGGGATTATTGCTGAAGGGAAACACTGACAGGAGGGATTATTGCTGAAGTGAAAGAATGACACTCTGACAGGAGGGATTATTGCTGAAGGGAAACACTGACACTCTGACAGGAGGGATTATTGCTGAAGTGAAACACTGACACTGACAGGAGGGATAATTGCTGAAGTGAAACACTGACACTCTGACAGGAGGGATTATTGCTGAAGGGAAACACTGACACTAAAACAGGAGGGATTATTGATGAAGGGAAACACTGACACTCTGACAGGAGGGATTATTGCTGAAGTGAAACACTGACACACTGACAGGAGGGATTATTGCTGAAGTGAAACACTGACACTCTGACAGGAGGGATTATTGCTGAAGTGAAACACTGACACTCTGACAGGAGGGATTATTGCTGAAGTGAAACACTGACACTCTGACAGGAGGGATTATTGCTGAAGTGAAACACTGACACTCTGACAGGAGGGATTATTGCTGAAGTGAAACACTGACACTCTGACAGGAGGGATTATTGCTGAAGTGAAACACTGACACACTGACAGGAGGGATTATTGCTGAAGGGAAACACTGACAGGAGGGATTATTGCTGAATTGAAAGAATGACACTCTGACAGGAGGGATTATTGCTGAAGGGAAACACTGACACTGACAGGAGGGATTATTGCTGAAGTGAAAAACTGACACTGACAGGAGGGATTATTGCTGAAGTGAAACACTGACACTCTGACAGGAGGGATTATTGCTGAAGGGAAACACTGACACTCTGACAGGAAGGATTATTGCTGAAGTGAAACACTGACACTCTGACAGGAAGGATTATTGCTGAAGTGAAACACTGACACTCTGACAGGAGGGATTATTGCTGAAGAGAAACACTGACACTCTGACAGGAGGGATTATTGCTGAAGTGATACACTGACACACTGACAGGAGGGATTATTGCTGAAATGAAACACTGACACTCTGACAGGAGGGATTATTGCTGAAGTGAAACACTGACACTCTGACAGGAGGGATTATTGCTGAAGTGAAACACTGACACTGACAGGAGGGATTATTACTGAAGTGAAACACTGACACTCTGACAGGAGGGATTATTGCTGAAGTGAAACACTGACAGTCTGACAGGAGGGATTATTGCTGAAGTGAAACACTGACACTCTGACAGGAGGGATTATTGCTGAAGTGAAACACTGACACTCTGACAGGAGGGATTATTGCTGAAGTGAAACACTGACAGTCTGACAGGAGGGATTATTGCTGAAGTGAAACACTGACACTCTGACAGGAGGGATTATTGCTGAAGTGAAACACTGACACTCTGACAGGAGGGATTATTGCTGAAGGGAAACACTGACACTCTGACAGGAGGGATTATTGCTGAAGTGAAACACTGACACTCTGACAGGAGGGATTATTGCTGAAGTGAAACACTGACACTCTGACAGGAGGGATTATTGCTGAAGTGAAACACTGACACTCTGACAGGAGGGATTATTGCTGAAGTGAAACACTGACACTCTGACAGGAGGGATTATTGCTGAAGTGAAACACTGACTCTCTGACAGGAGGGATTATTGCTGAAGGGAAACACTGACACTCTGACAGGAGGGATTATTGCTGAAGTGAAACACTGACACTCTAACAGGAGGGATTATTGCTGAAGTGAAACACTGACAGTCTGACAGGAGGGATTATTGCTGAAGTGAAACACTGACACTCTGACAGGAGGGATTATTGCTGAAGTGAAACACTGACACTCTGACAGGAAGGATTATTGCTGAAGGGAAACACTGACACTGACAGGAGGGATTATTGCTGAAGTGAAACACTGACACACTGACAGGAGGGATTATTGCTGAAGGGAAACACTGACAGGAGGGATTATTGCTGAATTGAAAGAATGACACTCTGACAGGAGGGATTATTGCTGAAGGGAAACACTGACACTGACAGGAGGGATTATTGCTGAAGTGAAAAACTGACACTGACAGGAGGGATTATTGCTGAAGTGAAACACTGACACTCTGACAGGAGGGATTATTGCTGAAGGGAAACACTGACACTCTGACAGGAGGGAGTATTGCTGAAGTGAAACACTGACACTCTGACAGGAGGGATTATTGCTGAAGTGAAACACTGACACTCTGACAGGAGGGATTATTGCTGAAGTGAAACACTGACACTGACAGGAGGGATTATTGCTGAAGTGAAAAACTGACACTCTGACAGGAAGGATTATTGCTGAAGTGAAACACTGACACTGACAGGAGGGATTATTGCTGAAGTGAAACACTGACACTCTGACAGGAGGGATTATTGCTGAAGTGAAACACTGACACTCTGACAGGAGGGATTATTGCTGAAGTGAAACACTGACACTCTCACAGGAGGTGTTATTGCTGAAGGGAAACACTGACACTCTGACAGGAGGGATTATTGCTGAAGTGAAACACTGACACTCTGACAGGAGGGATTATTGCTGAAGTGAAACACTGACACTCTCACAGGAGGGATTATTGCTGAAGGGAAACACTGACACTCTGACAGGAGGGATTATTGCTGAAGTGAAACACTGACACTCTGACAGGAGGGATTACTGCTGAAGTGAAACACTGACACTCTGACAGGAGGGATTATTGCTGAAGTGAAACACTGACAGTCTGACAGGAGGGATTATTGCTGAAGGGAAACACTGACACTCTGACAGGAGGGATTATTGCTGAAGTGAAACACTGACAGTCTGACAGGAGGGATTATTGCTGAAGTGAAACACTGACACTCTGACAGGAGGGATTATTGCTGAAGTGAAACACTGACACTGACAGGAGGGATTATTGCTGAAGTGAAACACTGACACTGACAGGAGGGATTATTGCTGAAGTGAAACACTGACACTCTGACAGGAGGGATTATTGCTGAAGTGAAACACTGACACTCTGACAGGAGGGATTATTGCTGAAGGGAAACACTGACACTGACAGGAGGGATTATTGCTGAAGTGAAACACTGACACTCTGACAGGAAGGATTATTGCTGAAGGGAAACACTGACACTGACAGGAGGGATTATTACTGAAGTGAAACACTGACACTCTGACAGGAGGGATTATTGCTGAAGTGAAACACTGACAGTCTGACAGGAGGGATTATTGCTGAAGTGAAACACTGACACTCTGACAGGAGGGATTATTGCTGAAGTGAAACACTGACACTCTGACAGGAGGGATTATTGCTGAAGTGAAACACTGACAGTCTGACAGGAGGGATTATTGCTGAAGTGAAACACTGACACTCTGACAGGAGGGATTATTGCTGAAGTGAAACACTGACACTCTGACAGGAGGGATTATTGCTGAAGGGAAACACTGACACTGACAGGAGGGATTATTGCTGAAGTGAAACACTGACACTCTGACAGGAAGGATTATTGCTGAAGGGAAACACTGACACTCTGACAGGAGGGATTATTGCTGAAGTGAAACACTGACACACTGACAGGAGGGATTATTGCTGAAGGGAAACACTGACAGGAGGGATTATTGCTGAAGTGAAAGAATGACACTCTGACAGGAGGGATTATTGCTGAAGGGAAACACTGACACTCTGACAGGAGGGATTATTGCTGAAGTGAAACACTGACACTCTGACAGGAGGGATTATTGCTGAAGGGAAACACTGACACTCTGACAGGAGGGATTATTGCTGAAGTGAAACACTGACACTCTGACAGGAGGGATTATTGCTGAAGTGAAACACTGACACTGACAGGATGGATTATTGCTGAAGTGAAACACTGACACTCTGACAGGAGGGATTATTGCTGAAGGGAAACACTGACACTCTGACAGGAGGGATTATTGCTGAAGTGAAACACTGACACTCTGACAGGAGGGATTATTGCTGAAGTGAAACACTGACACTCTGACAGGAGGGATTATTGCTGAAGTGAAACACTGACACTCTGACAGGAGGGATTATTGCTGAAGTGAAACACTGACACTCTGACAGGAGGGATTATTGCTGAAGTGAAACACTGACACTCTGACAGGAGGGATTATTGCTGAAGTGAAACACTGACACTCTGACAGGAGGGATTATTGCTGAAGTGAAACACTGACACTGACAGGAGGGATTATTGCTGAAGTGAAAAACTGACACTCTGACAGGAAGGATTATTGCTGAAGTGAAACACTGACACTGACAGGAGGGATTATTGCTGAAGTGAAACACTGACACTCTGACAGGAGGGATTATTGCTGAAGTGAAACACTGACACTCTGACAGGAGGGATTATTGCTGAAGTGAAACACTGACACTCTCACAGGAGGTGTTATTGCTGAAGGGAAACACTGACACTCTGACAGGAGGGATTATTGCTGAAGTGAAACACTGACACTCTGACAGGAGGGATTATTGCTGAAGTGAAACACTGACACTCTCACAGGAGGGATTATTGCTGAAGGGAAACACTGACACTCTGACAGGAGGGATTATTGCTGAAGTGAAACACTGACACTCTGACAGGAGGGATTACTGCTGAAGTGAAACACTGACACTCTGACAGGAGGGATTATTGCTGAAGTGAAACACTGACAGTCTGACAGGAGGGATTATTGCTGAAGGGAAACACTGACACTCTGACAGGAGGGATTATTGCTGAAGTGAAACACTGACAGTCTGACAGGAGGGATTATTGCTGAAGTGAAACACTGACACTCTGACAGGAGGGATTATTGCTGAAGTGAAACACTGACACTGACAGGAGGGATTATTGCTGAAGTGAAACACTGACACTGACAGGAGGGATTATTGCTGAAGTGAAACACTGACACTCTGACAGGAGGGATTATTGCTGAAGTGAAACACTGACACTCTGACAGGAGGGATTATTGCTGAAGGGAAACACTGACACTGACAGGAGGGATTATTGCTGAAGTGAAACACTGACACTCTGACAGGAAGGATTATTGCTGAAGGGAAACACTGACACTGACAGGAGGGATTATTGCTGAAGTGAAACACTGACACACTGACAGGAGGGATTATTGCTGAAGGGAAACACTGACAGGAGGGATTATTGCTGAAGTGAAAGAATGACACTCTGACAGGAGGGATTATTGCTGAAGGGAAACACTGACACTCTGACAGGAGGGATTATTGCTGAAGTGAAACACTGACACTGACAGGAGGGATAATTGCTGAAGTGAAACACTGACACTCTGACAGGAGGGATTATTGCTGAAGGGAAACACTGACACTAAGACAGGAGGGATTATTGATGAAGGGAAACACTGACACTCTGACAGGAGGGATTATTGCTGAAGTGAAACACTGACACACTGACAGGAGGGATTATTGCTGAAGTGAAACACTGACACTCTGACAGGAGGGATTATTGCTGAAGTGAAACACTGACACTCTGACAGGAGGGATTATTGCTGAAGTGAAACACTGACACTCTGACAGGAGGGATTATTGCTGAAGTGAAACACTGACACTCTGACAGGAGGGATTATTGCTGAAGTGAAACACTGACACTCTGACAGGAGGGATTATTGCTGAAGTGAAACACTGACACACTGACAGGAGGGATTATTGCTGAAGGGAAACACTGACAGGAGGGATTATTGCTGAATTGAAAGAATGACACTCTGACAGGAGGGATTATTGCTGAAGGGAAACACTGACACTGACAGGAGGGATTATTGCTGAAGTGAAAAACTGACACTGACAGGAGGGATTATTGCTGAAGTGAAACACTGACACTCTGACAGGAGGGATTATTGCTGAAGGGAAACACTGACACTCTGACAGGAAGGATTATTGCTGAAGTGAAACACTGACACTCTGACAGGAAGGATTATTGCTGAAGTGAAACACTGACACTCTGACAGGAGGGATTATTGCTGAAGAGAAACACTGACACTCTGACAGGAGGGATTATTGCTGAAGTGATACACTGACACACTGACAGGAGGGATTATTGCTGAAGTGAAACACTGACACTCTGACAGGAGGGATTATTGCTGAAGTGAAACACTGACACTCTGACAGGAAGGATTATTGCTGAAGTGAAACACTGACACTGACAGGAAGGATTATTGCTGAAGTGAAACACTGACACTCTGACAGGAGGGATTATTGCTGAAGTGAAAGAATGACACACTGACAGGAGGGATTATTGCTGAAGGGAAACACTGACACTGACAGGAGGGATTATTGCTGAAGTGAAACACTGACACACTGACAGGAGGGATTATTGCTGAAGGGAAACACTGACAGGAGGGATTATTGCTGAAGTGAAAGAATGACACTCTGACAGGAGGGATTATTGCTGAAGGGAAACACTGACACTCTGACAGGAGGGATTATTGCTGAAGTGAAACACTGACACTGACAGGAGGGATTATTGCTGAAGTGAAACACTGACACTCTGACAGGAGGGATTATTGCTGAAGGGAAACACTGACACTCTGACAGGAGGGATTATTGCTGAAGGGAAACACTGACACTCTGACAGGAGGGATTATTGCTGAAGTGAAACACTGACACTCTGACAGGAGGGATTATTGCTGAAGTGAAACACTGACAGTCTGACAGGAGGGATTATTGCTGAAGGGAAACACTGACACTCTGACAGGAGGGATTATTGCTGAAGTGAAACACTGACAGTCTGACAGGAGGGATTATTGCTGAAGTGAAACACTGACACTCTGACAGGAGGGATTATTGCTGAAGTGAAACACTGACACTGACAGGAGGGATTATTGCTGAAGTGAAACACTGACACTGACAGGAGGGATTATTGCTGAAGTGAAACACTGACACTCTGACAGGAGGGATTATTGCTGAAGGGAAACACTGACACTCTGACAGGAGGGATTATTGCTGAAGGGAAACACTGACACTGACAGGAGGGATTATTGCTGAAGTGAAACACTGACACTCTGACAGGAAGGATTATTGCTGAAGGGAAACACTGACACTGACAGGAGGGATTATTGCTGAAGTGAAACACTGACACACTGACAGGAGGGATTATTGCTGAAGGGAAACACTGACAGGAGGGATTATTGCTGAAGTGAAAGAATGACACTCTGACAGGAGGGATTATTGCTGAAGGGAAACACTGACACTCTGACAGGAGGGATTATTGCTGAAGTGAAACACTGACACTGACAAGAGGGATAATTGCTGAAGTGAAACACTGACACTCTGACAGGAGGGATTATTGCTGAAGGGAAACACTGACACTAAGACAGGAGGGATTATTGCTGAAGGGAAACACTGACACTCTGACAGGAGGGATTATTGCTGAAGTGAAACACTGACACACTGACAGGAGGGATTATTGCTGAAGTGAAACACTGACACTCTGACAGGAGGGATTATTGCTGAAGTGAAACACTGACACTCTGACAGGAGGGATTATTGCTGAAGTGAAACACTGACACTCTGACAGGAGGGATTATTGCTGAAGTGAAACACTGACACTCTGACAGGAGGGATTATTGCTGAAGTGAAACACTGACACTCTGACAGGAGGGATTATTGCTGAAGTGAAACACTGACACACTGACAGGAGGGATTATTGCTGAAGGGAAACACTGACAGGAGGGATTATTGCTGAATTGAAAGAATGACACTCTGACAGGAGGGATTATTGCTGAAGGGAAACACTGACACTGACAGGAGGGATTATTGCTGAAGTGAAAAACTGACACTGACAGGAGGTATTATTGCTGAAGTGAAACACTGACACTCTGACAGGAGGGATTATTGCTGAAGGGAAACACTGACACTCTGACAGGAAGGATTATTGCTGAAGTGAAACACTGACACTCTGACAGGAGGGATTATTGCTGAAGTGAAACACTGACACTCTGACAGGAGGGATTATTGCTGAAGTGAAACACTGACACTCTGACAGGAGGGATTATTGCTGAAGTGAAACACTGACACTCTAACAGGAGGGATTATTGCTGAAGTGAAACACTGACACTCTGACAGGAAGGATTATTGCTGAAGTGATACACTGACACTCTGATAGGAGGGATTATTGCTGAAGTGAAACACTGACACTCTGACAGGAGGGATTATTGCTGAAGTGAAACACTGACACTCTGACAGGAGGGATTATTGCTGAAGTGAAACACTGACACTCTGACAGGAGGGATTATTGCTGAAGAGAAACACTGACACTCTGACAGGAGGGATTATTGCTGAAGTGATACACTGACACTCTGACAGGAGGGATTATTGCTGAAGTGAAACACTGACACTCTGACAGGAGGGATTATTGCTGAAGTGAAACACTGACACTCTGACAGGAAGGATTATTGCTGAAGTGAAACACTGACACTGACAGGAGGGATTATTGCTGAAGTGAAACACTGACACTCTGACAGGAGGGATTATTGCTGAAGTGAAAGAATGACACACTGACAGGAGGGATTATTGCTGAAGGGAAACACTGACAGGAGGGATTATTGCTGAAGTGAAAGAATGACACTCTGACAGGAGGGATTATTGCTGAAGGGAAACACTGACACTGACAGGAGGGATTATTGCTGAAGTGAAACACTGACACTGACAGGAGGGATTATTGCTGAAGTGAAACACTGACACTCTGACAGGAGGGATTATTGCTGAAGTGAAACACTGACACTCTGACAGGAGGGATTATTGCTGAAGTGAAACACTGACACTCTGACAGGAGGGATTATTGCTGAAGTGAAACACTGACACTCTGACAGGAGGGATTATTGCTGAAGTGAAACACTGACAGTCTGACAGGAGGGATTATTGCTGAAGTGAAACACTGACACTCTGACAGGAGGGATTATTGCTGAAGTGAAACACTGACACTCTGACAGGAGGGATTATTGCTGAAGGGAAACACTGACACTCTGACAGGAGGGATTATTGCTGAAGTGAAACACTGACAGTCTGACAGGAGGGATTATTGCTGAAGGGAAACACTGACACTCTGACAGGAGGGATTATTGCTGAAATGAAACACTGACACTCTGACAGGAGGGATTATTGCTGAAGTGAAACACTGACACCCTGACAGGAGGGATTATTGCTGAAGGGAAACACTGACACTGACAGGAGGGATTATTGCTGAAGTGAAACACTGACACTCTGACAGGAGGGATTATTGCTGAAGGGAAACACTGACACTCTGACAGGAGGGATTATTGCTGAAGTGAAACACTGACACTGACAGGAGGGATGATTGCTGAAGGGAAACACTGACACTCTGACAGGAGGGATTATTGCTGAAGTGAAACACTGACACTCTGACAGGAGGGATTATTGCTGAAGTGAAACACTGACAGTCTGACAGGAGGGATTATTGCTGAAGTGAAACACTGACAGTCTGACAGGAGGGATTATTGCTGAAGTGAAACACTGACACTCTGACAGGAGGGATTATTGCTGAAGTGAAACACTGACACTCTAACAGGATGGATTATTGCTGAAGTGAAACACTGACACACTGACAGGAGGGATTATTGCTGAAGTGAAACACTGACACTCTGACAGGAGGGATTATTGCTGAAGTGAAACACTGACACTGACAGGAGGGATTATTGCTGAAGTGAAACACTGACACTGACAGGAGGGACTATTGCTGAAGTGAAACACTGACACTCTGACAGGAGGGATTATTGCTGAAGGGAAACACTGACACTGACAGGAGGGATTATTGCTGAAGTGAAACACTGACACTGACAGGAGGGATTATTGCTGAAGTGAAACACTGACACTCTGACAGGAGGGATTATTGCTGAAGGGAAACACTGACACTCTGACAGGAGGGATTATTGCTGAAGTGAAACACTGACACACTGACAGGAGGGATTATTGCTGAAGTGAAACACTGACACTCTGACAGGAGGGATTATTGCTGAAGTGAAAAACTGACACTCTGACAGGAGGGATTATTGCTGAAGTGAAACACTGACACTCTGACAGGAGGGATTATTGCTGAAGTGAAACACTGACACTCTGACAGGAGGGATTATTGCTGAAGGGAAACACTGACACTGACAGGAGGGATTATTGCTGAAGTGAAACACTGACACACTGACAGGAGGGATTATTGCTGAAGGGAAACACTGACAGGAGGGATTATTGCTGAATTGAAAGAATGACACTCTGACAGGAGGGATTATTGCTGAAGGGAAACACTGACACTGACAGGAGGGATTATTGCTGAAGTTAAAAACTGACACTGACAGGAGGGATTATTGCTGAAGTGAAACACTGACACTCTGACAGGAGGGATTATTGCTGAAGGGAAACACTGACACTGACAGGAGGGATTATTGCTGAAGTGAAACACTGACACTCTGACAGGAGGGATTATTGCTGAAGTGAAACACTGACACTCTGACAGGAGGGATTATTGCTGAAGTGAAACACTGACACTCTGACAGGAGGGATTATTGCTGAAGGGAAACACTGACACTCTGACAGGAGGGATTATTGCTGAAGTGAAACACTGACACTCTGACAGGAGGGATTATTGCTGAAGTGAAACACTGACACTCTGACAGGAGGGATTATTGCTGAAGTGAAACACTGACACTCTGACAGGAGGGATTATTGCTGAAGTGAAACACTGACACTCTGACAGGAGGGATTATTGCTGAAGTGAAACACTGACACTCTGACAGGAGGGATTATTGCTGAAGTGAAACACTGACACTCTGACAGGAGGGATTATTGCTGAAGTGAAACACTGACACTCTGACAGGAGGGATTATTGCTGAAGTGAAACACTGACACTGACAGGAGGGATTATTGCTGAAGTGAAACACTGACACTCTGACAGGAGGGATTTTTGCTGAAGTGAAACACTGACACTGACAGGAGGGATTATTGCTGAAGTGAAACACTGACAGGAGGGATTATTGCTGAAGTGAAACACTGACACTGACAGGAGGGATTATTGCTGAAGTGAAACACTGACAGGAGGGATTATTGCTGAAGTGAAACACTGACACTCTGACAGGAGGGATTATTGCTGAAGTGAAACACTGACACTCTGACAGGAGGGATTATTGCTGAAGTGAAACACTGACACTCTTACAGGAGGGATTATTGATGAAGTGAAACACTGACAGTCTGACAGGAGGGATTATTGCTGAAATGAAACACTGACACTCTGACAGGAGGGATTATTGCTGAAGTGAAACACTGACACTCTGACAGGAGGGATTATTGCTGAAGTGAAACACTGACAGTCTGACAGGAGGGATTATTGCTGAAGTGAAACACTGACACTGACAGGAGGGGTTATTGCTGAAGTGAAAAACTGACACTGACAGGAGGGATTATTGCTGAAGTGAAACACTGACACTCTGACAGGAGGGATTATTGCTGAAGTGAAACACTGACACTCTGACAGGAGGGATTATTGCTGAAGTGAAACACTGACAGTCTGACAGGAGGGATTATTGCTGAAGTGAAACACTGACACTCTGACAGGAGGGATTATTGCTGAAGTGAAACACTGACACTCTGACAGGAGGGATTATTGCTGAAGGGAAAAACTGACACTGACAGGAGGGATTATTGCTGAAGTGAAACACTGACACTGACAGGAGGGATTATTGCTGAAGTGAAACACTGACACTCTGACAGGAGGGATTATTGCTGAAGGGAAACACTGACACTGACAGGAGGGATTATTGCTGAAGTGAAACACTGACACTGACAGGAGGGATTATTGCTGAAGGGAAAAACTGACACTCTGACAGGAGGGATTATTGCTGAAGTGAAACACTGACACTCTGACAGGAGGGATTATTGATGAAGTGAAACACTGACAGTCTGACAGGAGGGATTATTGCTGAAATGAAACACTGACACTCTGACAGGAGGGATTATTGCTGAAGTGAAACACTGACACTCTGACAGGAGTGATTATTGCTGAAGTGAAACACTGACAGTCTGACAGGAGGGATTATTGCTGAAGTGAAACACTGACACTGACAGGAGGGGTTATTGCTGAAGTGAAAAACTGACACTGACAGGAGGGATTATTGCTGAAGTGAAACACTGACACTCTGACAGGAGGGATTATTGCTGAAGTGAAACACTGACACTCTGACAGGAGGGATTATTGCTGAAGTGAAACACTGACAGTCTGACAGGAGGGATTATTGCTGAAGTGAAACACTGACACTCTGACAGGAGGGATTATTGCTGAAGTGAAACACTGACACTCTGACAGGAGGGATTATTGCTGAAGTGAAAAACTGACACTGACAGGAGGGATTATTGCTGAAGTGAAACACTGACACTGACAGGAGGGATTATTGCTGAAGGGAAACACTGACACTCTGACAGGAGGGATAATTGCTGAAGTGAAACACTGACACTCTGACAGGAGGGATTATTGCTGAAGTGAAACACTGACACTCTGACAGGAGGGATTATTGCTGATGTGAAACACTGACAGTCTGACAGGAGGGATTATTGCTGAAGTGAAACACTGACACTGACAGGAGGGGTTATTGCTGAAGTGAAACACTGACACTCTGACAGGAGGGATTATTGCTGAAATGAAACACTGACACTCTGACAGGAGGGATTATTGCTGAAGTGAAAAACTGACACTGACAGGAGGGATTATTGCTGAAGTGAAACACTGACACTGACAGGAGGGATTATTGCTGAAGTGAAACACTGACACTCTGACAGGAGGGATTATTGCTGAAGTGAATTACTGACACTCTGACAGGAGGGATTATTGCTGAAGTGAAACACTGACACTCTGACAGGAGGGATTATTGCTGAAGGGAAACACTGACACTCTGACAGGAGGGATTATTGCTGAAGTGAAACACTGACAGTCTGACAGGAGGGATTATTGCTGAAGTGAAACACTGACAGTCTGACAGGAGGGATTATTGCTGAAGTGAAACACTGACAGTCTGACAGGAGGGATTATTGCTGAAGTGAAACACTGACACTCTAACAGGAGGGATTATTGCTGAAGTGAAACACTGACACACTGACAGGAGGGATTATTGCTGAAGTGAAACACTGACACTCTAACAGGAGGGATTATTGCTGAAGTGAAACACTGACACACTGACAGGAGGGATTATTGCTGAAGTGAAACACTGACACTGACAGGAGGGATTATTGCTGAAGTGAAACACTGACACTCTGACAGGAGGGATTATTGCTGAAGGGAAACACTGACACTGACAGGAGGGATTATTGCTGAAGTGAAACACTGACACTGACAGGAGGGATTATTGCTGAAGTGAAACACTGACACTCTGACAGGAGAGATTATTGCTGAAGGGAAACACTGACACTGACAGGAGGGATTATTGCTGAAGTGAAACACTGACACTGACAGGAGGGATTATTGCTGAAGGGAAACACTGACACTCTGACAGGAGGGATGATTGCTGAAGGGAAACACTGACACTCTGACAGGAGGGATTATTGCTGAAGTGAAACACTGACAGTCTGACAGGAGGGATTATTGCTGAAGTGAAACACTGACAGTCTGACAGGAGGGATTATTGCTGAAGTGAAACACTGACACTCTGACAGGAGGGATTATTGCTGAAGTGAAACACTGACACTGACAGGAGGGATTATTGCTGAAGTGAAACACTGACACTCTGACAGGAGGGATTATTGCTGAAGTGAATTACTGACACTCTGACAGGAGGGATTATTGCTGAAGTGAAACACTGACACTCTGACAGGAGGGATTATTGCTGAAGGGAAACACTGACACTCTGACAGGAGGGATTATTGCTGAAGGGAAACACTGACACTCTGACAGGAGGGATTATTGCTGAAGTGAAACACTGACAGTCTGACAGGAGGGATTATTGCTGAAGTGAAACACTGACAGTCTGACAGGAGGGATTATTGCTGAAGTGAAACACTGACACTCTGACAGGAGGGATTATTGCTGAAGTGAAACACTGACACTCTAACAGGAGGGATTATTGCTGAAGTGAAACACTGACACACTGACAGGAGGGATTATTGCTGAAGTGAAACACTGACACTCTGACAGGAGGGATTATTGCTGAAGTGAAACACTGACACTGACAGGAGGGATTATTGCTGAAGTGAAACACTGACACTGACAGGAGGGATTATTGCTGAAGTGAAACACTGACACTCTGACAGGAGGGATTATTGCTGAAGGGAAACACTGACACTGACAGGAGGGATTATTGCTGAAGTGAAACACTGACACTGACAGGAGGGATTATTGCTGAAGTGAAACACTGACACTCTGACAGGAGGGATTATTGCTGAAGGGAAACACTGACACTGACAGGAGGGATTATTGCTGAAGTGAAACACTGACACTGACAGGAGGGATTATTGCTGAAGGGAAACACTGACACTCTGACAGGAGGGATGATTGCTGAAGGGAAACACTGACACTCTGACAGGAGGGATTATTGCTGAAGTGAAACACTGACAGTCTGACAGGAGGGATTATTGCTGAAGTGAAACACTGACAGTCTGACAGGAGGGATTATTGCTGAAGTGAAACACTGACAGTCTGACAGGAGGGATTATTGCTGAAGTGAAACACTGACACTCTGACAGGAGGGATTATTGCTGAAGTGAAACACTGACACTCTGACAGGAGGGATTATTGCTGAAGTGAAACACTGACACACTGACAGGAGGGATTATTGCTGAAGTGAAACACTGACACTCTGAGAGGAGGGATTATTGCTGAAGGGAAACACTGACACTGACAGGAGGGATTATTGCTGGTGAAACACTGACACTGACAGGAGGGATTATTGCTGAAGTGAAACACTGACACTGACAGGAGGGATTATTGCTGAAGTGAAACACTGACACTCTGACAGGAGGGATTATTGCTGAAGGGAAACACTGACACTGACAGGAGGGATTATTGCTGAAGTGAAACACTGACACTGACAGGAGGGATTATTGCTGAAGTGAAACACTGACACACTGACAGGAGGGATTATTGCGGAAGTGAAACACTGACACTCTGACAGGAGGGATTATTGCTGAAGTGAAACACTGACACTCTGACAGGAGGGATTATTGCTGAAGTGAAACACTGACACACTGACAGGAGGGATTATTGCTGAAGTGAAACACTGACACTGACAGGAGGGATTATTGCTGAAGTGAAACACTGACACTCTGACAGGAGGGATTATTGCTGAAGGGAAACACTGACACTGACAGGAGGGATTATTGCTGAAGTGAAACACTGACACTGACAGGAGGGATTATTGCTGAAGTGAAACACTGACACTCTGACAGGAGGGATTATTGCTGAAGGGAAACACTGACACTGACAGGAGGGATTATTGCTGAAGTGAAACACTGACACTGACAGGAGGGATTATTGCTGAAGTGAAACACTGACACACTGACAGGAGGGATTATTGCTGAAGTGAAACACTGACACTGACAGGAGGGATTATTGCTGAAGTGAAACACTGACACTCTGACAGGAGGGATTATTGCTGAAGTGAAACACTGACACTGACAGTAGGGATTATTGCTGAAGTGAAACACTGACACACTGACAGGAGGGATTATTGCTGAAGGGAAACACTGACACTGACAGGAGGGATTATTGCTGAAGTGAAACACTGACACTCTGACAGGAGGGATTATTGCTGAAGTGAAACACTGACACTCTGACAGGAGGGATTATTGCTGAAGTGAAACACTGACACTCTGACAGGAGGGATTATTGCTGAAGTGAAACACTGACACTCTGACAGGAGGGATTATTGCTGAAGTGAAACACTGACACTCTGACAGGAGGGATTATTGCTGAAGTGAAACACTGACACTCTGACAGGAGGGATTATTGCTGAAGTGAAAAACTGACACTGGCAGGAGGGATTATTGCTGAAGTGAAACACTGACACACTGACAGGAGGGATTATTGCTGAAGTGAAACAATGACACTGACAGGAGGGTTTATTGCTGAAGTGAAACACTGACACTGACAGGAGGGATTATTGCTGAAGTGAATTACTGACACTCTGATAGGAGGGATTATTGCTGAAGTGAAACACTGACACTCTGACAGGACTGATTATTGCTGAAGTGAATCACTGACACTGACAGGAGGGATTATTGTTGAAGTGAAACACTGACACTCTGACAGGAGGGATTATTGCTGAAGTGAAACACTGACACTCTGACAGGAGGGATTATTTCTGAAGTGAAACACTGACACTCTGACAGGAGGGATTATTGCTGAAGTGAAACACTGACACTCTAACAGGAGGGATTATTGCTGAAGTGAAACACTGACACTCTGACAGGAGGGATTATTGCTGACGTGAAACACTGACACTCTGACAGGAGGGATTATTGCTGAAGTGAAACACTGACACTGACAGGAGGGATTATTTCTGAAGTGAAACACTGACACTCTGACAGGAGGGATTATTGCTGAAGTGAAACACTGACACTCTGACAGGAGGGATTATTACTGAAGTGAAACACTGACACTCTGACAGGAGGGATTATTGCTGAAGTGAAACACTGACACTCTGACAGGAGGGATTATTGCTGAAGTGAAACACTGACACTCTGACAGGAGGGATTATTGCTGAAGTGAAACACTGACACACTGACAGGAGGGATTATTGCTGAAGTGAAACACTGACACTCTGACAGGAGGGATTATTGCTGAAGTGAAACACTGACACTCTGACAGGAGGGATTATTGCTGAAGTGAAACACTGACACTCTGACAGGAGGGATTATTGCTGAAGTGAAACACTGACACTCTGACAGGAGGGATTATTGCTGAAGTGAAACACTGACACTCTGACAGGAGGGATTATTGCTGAAGGGAAACACTGACACTGACAGGAGGGATTATTGCTGAAGTGAAACACTGACACTCTGACAGGAGGGATTATTACTGAAGTGAAACACTGACACTCTGACAGGAGGGATTATTGCTGAAGTGAAACATTGACACTGACAGGAGGGATTATTGCTGAAGTGAAACACTGACACTCTGACAGGAGGGATTATTGCTGAAGGGAAACACTGACACTCTGACAGGAGGGATTATTGCTGAAGTGAAACACTGACACTCTGACAGGAGGGATTGTTGCTGAAGTGAAACACTGACACTCTGACAGGAGGGATTATTGCTGAAGTGAAACACTGACACTGACAGGAGGGATTATTGCTGAAGTGAAACACTGACACTCTGACAGGAGGGATTATTGCTGAAGGGAAACACTGACACTCTGACAGGAGGGATTATTGCTGAAGTGAAACACTGACACTGACAGGAGGGATTATTGCTGAAGCGAAACACTGACACTGACAGGAGGGAATATTGCTGAAGTGAAACACTGACACTGACAGGAGGGATTATTGCTGAAGTGAAACACTGACACTCTGACAGGAGGGATTATTGCTGAAGTGAAACACTGACACTCTGACAGGAGGGATTATTGCTGAAGTGAAACACTGACACTCTGACAGGAGGGATTATTGCTGAAGTGAAACACTGACACTCTGACAGGAGGGATTATTGCTGAAGGGAAACACTGACACTCTGACAGGAGGGATTATTGCTGAAGTGAAACACTGACACTCTGACAGGAGGGATTATTGCTGAAGTGAAACACTGACAGTCTGACAGGAGGGATTATTGCTGAAGGGAAACACTGACAGGAGGGATTATTGCTGAATTGAAAGAATGACACTCTGACAGGAGGGATTATTGCTGAAGGGAAACACTGACACTGACAGGAGGGATTATTGCTGAAGTGAAAAACTGACACTGACAGGAGGGATTATTGCTGAAGTGAAACACTGACACTCTGACAGGAGGGATTATTGCTGAAGGGAAACACTGACACTCTGACAGGAGGGATTATTGCTGAAGTGAAACACTGACACTCTGACAGGAGGGATTATTGATGAAGTGAAACACTGACACTGACAGGAGGGATTATTGCTGAAGTGAAACACTGACACACTGACAGGAGGGATTATTGCTGAAGTGAAACACTGACACTCTGACAGGAGGGATTATTGCTGAAGGGAAACACTGACACTGACAGGAGGGATTATTGCTGAAGTGAAACACTGACACTGACAGGAGGGATTATTGCTGAAGTGAAACACTGACACTCTGACAGGAGGGGTTATTGCTGAAGTGAAACACTGACAGTCTGACAGGAGGGATTATTGCTGAAGTGAAACACTGACACTGACAGGAGGGATTATTGCTGAAGTGAAACACTGACAATCTGACAAGAGGGATTATTGCTGAAGTGAAACACTGACACTCTGACAGGAGGGATTATTGATGAAGTGAAACACTGACACTGACAGGAGGGATTATTGCTGAAGTGAAACACTGACACACTGACAGGAGGGATTATTGCTAAAGTGAACACTGACACTCTGACAGGAGGGATTATTGCTGAAGTGAAACACTGACAATCTGACAAGAGGGATTATTGCTGAAGTGAAACACTGACACTCTGACAGGAGGGATTATTGATGAAGTGAAACACTGACACTGACAGGAGGGATTATTGCTGAAGTGAAACACTGACACACTGACAGGAGGGATTATTTCTAAAGTGAACACTGACACTCTGACAGGAGGGATTATTGCTGAAGTGAAACACTGACACTCTGACAGGAGGGATTATTGCTGAAGGGAAAGAATGACACACTGACAGGAGGGATTATTGCTGAAGGGAAACACTGACACTGACAGGAGGGATTATTGCTGAAGTGAAACACTGACACTGACAGGAGGGATTATTGCTGAAGTGAAACACTGACACTCTGACAGGAGGGATTATTGCTGAAGGGAAACACTGACACTCTGACAGGAGGGATTATTGCTGAAGTGAAACACTGACACTGACAGGAGGGATTATTGCTGAAGCGAAACACTGACACTCTGACAGGAGGGATTATTGCTGAAGTGAAACACTGACACTCTGACAGGAGGGATTATTGCTGAAGTGAAAAACTGACACTCTGACAGGAGGGATTATTGCTGAAGTGAAACACTGACACTCTGACAGGAGGGATTATTGCTGAAGTGAAAAACTGACACTCTGACAGGAGGGATTATTGCTGAAGTGAAAAACTGACACTCTGACAGGAGGGATTATTGCTGAAGGGAAACACTGACACTCTGACAGGAGGGATTATTGCTGAAGGGAAACACTGACACTCTGACAGGAGGGATTATTGCTGAAGTGAAACACTGACACTGACAGGAGGAATTATTGCTGAAGTGAAACACTGACACTCTGACAGGAGGGATTATTGCTGAAGTTAAACACAGACACTGACAGGAGGGATTATTGCTGAAGTGAAAAACTGACACTCTGACAGGAAGGATTATTGCTGAAGGGAAACACTGACACTGACAGGAGGGATTATTGCTGAAGTGAAACACTGACACTCTGACAGGAGGGATTATTGCTGAAGTGAAACACTGACACTCTGACAGGAGGGATTATTGCTGAAGTGAAACACTGACACTCTGACAGGAGGGATTATTGCTGAAGGGAAACACTGACAGGAGGGATTATTGCTGAAGGGAAACACTGACACTCTGACAGGAGGGATTATTGCTGAAGTGAAACACTGACACTCTGACAGGAGGGATTATTGCTGAAGTGAAACACTGACACTCTGACAGGAGGGATTATTGCTGAAGTGAAACACTGACACTCTGACAGGAGGGATTATTGCTGAAGTGAAACACTGACACTCTAACAGGAGGGATTATTGCTGAAGGGAAACACTGACACTGACAGGAGGGATTATTGCTGAAGTGAAACACTGACACTCTGACAGGAGGGATTATTGATGAAGTGAAACACTGACACTGACAGGAGGGATTATTGCTGAAGTGAAACACTGACACTCTGACAGGAGGGATTATTGCTAAAGTGAACACTGACACTCTGACAGGAGGGATTATTGCTGAAGTGAAACACTGACACTCTGACAGGAGGGATTATTGCTAAAGTGAACACTGACACTCTGACAGGAGGGATTATTGCTGAAGTGAAACACTGACAGGAGGGATTATTGCTAAAGTGAACACTGACACTCTGACAGGAGGGATTATTGCTGAAGTGAAACACTGACACTCTGACAGGAGGGATTATTGCTGAAGTGAAACACTGACACTCTGACAGGAGGGATTATTGCTGAAGTGAAACACTGACACTCTGACAGGAGGGATTATTGCTGAAGTGAAACACTGACACTCTGACAGGAGGGATTATTGCTGAAGTGAAACACTGACACACTGACAGGAGGGATTATTGCTGAAGTGAAACACTGACACTCTGACAGGAGGGATTATTGCTGAAGTGAAACACTGACACTCTGACAGGAGGGATTATTGCTGAAGTGAAACACTGACACTCTGACAGGAGGGATTATTGCTGAAGTGAAACACTGACACTGACAGGAGGGATTATTGCTGAAGTGAAACACTGACACTCTGACAGGAGGGATTATTGCTGAAGTGAAACACTGACACTCTGACAGGAGGGATTATTGCTGAAGTGAAACACTGACACTGACAGGAGGGATTATTGCTGAAGTGAAACACTGACACTCTGACAGGAGGGATTATTGCTGAAGTGAAAAACTGACACTCTGACAGGAAGGATTATTGCTGAAGGGAAACACTGACACTCTGACAGGAGGGATTATTGCTGAAGTGAAACACTGACACTCTGACAGGAGGGATTATTGCTGAAGTGAAACACTGACACTCTGACAGGAGGGATTATTGCTGAAGTGAAACACTGACACTGACAGGAGGGATTATTGCTGAAGTGAAACACTGACACTCTGACAGGAGGGATTATTGCTGAAGTGAAACACTGACACTCTGACAGGAAGGATTATTGCTGAAGTGAAACACTGACACTCTGACAGGAGGGATTATTGCTGAAGTGAAACACTGACACTCTGACAGGAGGGATTATTGCTGAAGTGAAACACTGACACTCTGACAGGAGGGATTATTGCTGAAGTGAAACACTGACACTCTGACAGGAGGGATTATTGCTGAAGTGAAACACTGACACTGACAGGAGGGATTATTGCTGAAGTGAAACACTGACACTCTGACAGGAGGGATTATTGCTGAAGTGAAACACTGACACTCTGACAGGAAGGATTATTGCTGAAGTGAAACACTGACACTCTGACAGGAGGGATTATTGCTGAAGTGAAACACTGACACTCTGACAGGAGGGATTATTGCTGAAGGGAAACACTGACAGGAGGGATTATTGCTGAAGTGAAAGAATAACACACTGACAGGAGGGATTATTGCTGAAGGGAAACACTGACACTGACAGGAGGGATTATTGCTGAAGTGAAAAACTGACACTGACAGGAGGGATTATTGCTGAAGTGAAACACTGACACTCTGACAGGAGGGATTATTGCTGAAGGGAAACACTGACACTCTGACAGGAGGGATTATTGCTGAAGTGAAACACTGACACTCTGACAGGAGGGATTATTGCTGAAGTGAAACACTGACACTCTCACAGGAGGGATTATTGCTGAAGTGAAAAACTGACACTCTGACAGGAAGGATTATTGCTGAAGGGAAACACTGACACTCTGAAAGGAGGGATTATTGCTGAAGTGAAACACTGACACTCTGACAGGAGGGATTATTGCTGAAGTGAAACACTGACACTGACAGGAGGGATTATTGCTGAAGTGAAAAACTGACACTCTGACAGGAAGGATTATTGCTGAAGGGAAACACTGACACTCTGACAGGAGGGATTATTGCTGAAGTGAAACACTGACACTCTGACAGGAGGGATTATTGCTGAAGTGAAACACTGACACTGACAGGAGGGATTATTGCTGAAGTGAAACACTGACACTGACAGGAGGGATTATTGCTGAAGTGAAACACTGACACTCTGACAGGAGGGATTATTGCTGAAGGGAAACACTGACACTCTGACAGGAGGGATTATTGCTGAAGGGAAACACTGACACTCTGACAGGAGGGATTATTGCTGAAGTGAAACACTGACACTGACAGGAGGGATTATTGCTGAAGTGAAACACTGACACTCTGACAGGAGGGATTATTGCTGAAGTTAAACACAGACACTGACAGGAGGGATTATTGCTGAAGTGAAAAACTGACACTCTGACAGGAAGGATTATTGCTGAAGGGAAACACTGACACTGACAGGAGGGATTATTGCTGAAGTGAAACACTGACACTCTGACAGGAGGGATTATTGCTGAAGTGAAACACTGACACTCTGACAGGAGGGATTATTGCTGAAGTGAAACACTGACACTCTGACAGGAGGGATTATTGCTGAAGGGAAACACTGACAGGAGGGATTATTGCTGAAGGGAAACACTGACACTCTGACAGGAGGGATTATTGCTGAAGTGAAACACTGACACTCTGACAGGAGGGATTATTGCTGAAGTGAAACACTGACACTCTGACAGGAGGGATTATTGCTGAAGTGAAACACTGACACTCTGACAGGAGGGATTATTGCTGAAGTGAAACACTGACACTCTGACAGGAGGGATTATTGCTGAAGGGAAACACTGACACTGACAGGAGGGATTATTGCTGAAGTGAAACACTGACACTCTGACAGGAGGGATTATTGATGAAGTGAAACACTGACACTGACAGGAGGGATTATTGCTGAAGTGAAACACTGACACTCTGACAGGAGGGATTATTGCTAAAGTGAACACTGACACTCTGACAGGAGGGATTATTGCTGAAGTGAAACACTGACACTCTGACAGGAGGGATTATTGCTAAAGTGAACACTGACACTCTGACAGGAGGGATTATTGCTGAAGTGAAACACTGACAGGAGGGATTATTGCTAAAGTGAACACTGACACTCTGACAGGAGGGATTATTGCTGAAGTGAAACACTGACACTCTGACAGGAGGGATTATTGCTGAAGTGAAACACTGACACTCTGACAGGAGGGATTATTGCTGAAGTGAAACACTGACACTCTGACAGGAGGGATTATTGCTGAAGTGAAACACTGACACTCTGACAGGAGGGATTATTGCTGAAGTGAAACACTGACACTCTGACAGGAGGGATTATTGCTGAAGTGAAACACTGACACTCTGACAGGAGGGATTATTGCTGAAGTGAAACACTGACACTCTGACAGGAGGGATTATTGCTGAAGTGAAACACTGACACTCTGACAGGAGGGATTATTGCTGAAGTGAAACACTGACACTGACAGGAGGGATTATTGCTGAAGTGAAACACTGACACTCTGACAGGAGGGATTATTGCTGAAGTGAAACACTGACACTCTGACAGGAGGGATTATTGCTGAAGTGAAACACTGACACTGACAGGAGGGATTATTGCTGAAGTGAAACACTGACACTCTGACAGGAGGGATTATTGCTGAAGTGAAAAACTGACACTCTGAAATGAAGGATTATTGCTGAAGGGAAACACTGACACTCTGACAGGAGGGATTATTGCTGAAGTGAAACACTGACACTCTGACAGGAGGGATTATTGCTGAAGTGAAACACTGACACTCTGACAGGAGGGATTATTGCTGAAGTGAAACACTGACACTGACAGGAGGGATTATTGCTGAAGTGAAACACTGACACTCTGACAGGAGGGATTATTGCTGAAGTGAAACACTGACACTCTGACAGGAAGGATTATTGCTGAAGTGAAACACTGACACTCTGACAGGAGGGATTATTGCTGAAGTGAAACACTGACACTCTGACAGGAGGGATTATTGCTGAAGGGAAACACTGACAGGAGGGATTATTGCTGAAGTGAAAGAATGACACACTGACAGGAGGGATTATTGCTGAAGGGAAACACTGACACTGACAGGAGGGATTATTGCTGAAGTGAAAAACTGACACTGACAGGAGGGATTATTGCTGAAGTGAAACACTGACACTCTGACAGGAGGGATTATTGCTGAAGGGAAACACTGACACTCTGACAGGAGGGATTATTGCTGAAGTGAAACACTGACACTCTGACAGGAGGGATTATTGCTGAAGTGAAACACTGACACTCTCACAGGAGGGATTATTGCTGAAGTGAAAAACTGACACTCTGACAGGAAGGATTATTGCTGAAGGGAAACACTGACACTCTGACAGGAGGGATTATTGCTGAAGTGAAACACTGACACTCTGACAGGAGGGATTATTGCTGAAGTGAAACACTGACACTGACAGGAGGGATTATTGCTGAAGTGAAAAACTGACACTCTGACAGGAAGGATTATTGCTGAAGGGAAACACTGACACTCTGACAGGAGGGATTATTGCTGAAGTGAAACACTGACACTCTGACAGGAGGGATTATTGCTGAAGTGAAACACTGACACTCTGACAGGAGGGATTATTGCTGAAGTGAAACACTGACACTCTGACAGGAGGGATTATTGCTGAAGTGAAACACTGACACTCTGACAGGAGGGATTATTGCTGAGGGGAAACACTGACACTCTGACAGGAGGGATTATTGCTGAAGTGAAACACTGACACTCTGACAGGAGGGATTATTGCTGAAGTGAAACACTGACACTCTGACAGGAGGGATTATTGCTGAAGGGAAACACTGACAGGAGGGATTATTGCTGAAGTGAAAGAATGACACACTGACAGGAGGGATTATTGCTGAAGGGAAACACTGACACTGACAGGAGGGATTATTGCTGAAGTGAAAAACTGACACTGACAGGAGGGATTATTGCTGAAGTGAAACACTGACACTCTGACAGGAGGGATTATTGCTGAAGGGAAACACTGACACTCTGACAGGAGGGATTATTGCTGAAGTGAAACACTGACACTCTGACAGGAGGGATTATTGCTGAAGTGAAACACTGACACTCTGACAGGAGGGATTATTGCTGAAGTGAAAAACTGACACTCTGACAGGAAGGATTATTGCTGAAGGGAAACACTGACACTCTGACAGGAGGGATTATTGCTGAAGTGAAACACTGACACTCTGACAGGAGGGATTATTGCTGAAGTGAAACACTGACACTCTGACAGGAGGGATTATTGCTGAAGTGAAACACTGACACTCTGACAGGAGGGATTATTGCTGAAGTGAAACACTGACACTGACAGGAGGGATTATTGCTGAAGTGAAACACTGACACTCTGACAGGAGGGATTATTGCTGAAGTGAAACACTGACACTCTGACAGGAGGGATTATTGCTGAAGTGAAACACTGACACTGACAGGAGGGATTATTGCTGAAGTGAAAAACTAACACTCTGACAGGAGGGATTATTGCTGAAGTGAAACACTGACACTCTGACAGGAGGGATTATTGCTGAAGTGAAACACTGACACTCTGGCAGGAGGGATTATTGCTGAAGTGAAAAACTGACACTCTGACAGGAAGGATTATTGCTGAAGGGAAACACTGACACTCTGACAGGAGGGATTATTGCTGAAGTGAAACACTGACACTCTGACAGGAGGCATTATTGCTGAAGTGAAACACTGACACTCTGACAGGAGGGATTATTGCTGAAGTGAAAAACTGACACTGACAGGAGGGATTATTGCTGAAGTGAAACACTGACACTCTGACAGGAGGGATTATTGCTGAAGGGAAACACTGACACTCTGACAGGAGGGATTATTGCTGAAGTGAAACACTGACACTCTGACAGGAGGGATTATTGCTGAAGTGAAACACTGACACTCTGACAGGAGGGATTATTGCTGAAGTGAAACACTGACACTCTGACAGGAGGGATTACTGCTGAAGTAAAACACTGACACCCTGCAGGAGATATTATTGCTGAAGTGAAACACTGACACTCTGACAGGAGGGATTATTGCTGAAGTGAAACACTGACACTCTGACAGGAGGGCTTACTGCTGAAGTAAAACACTGACAACCTGCAGGAGGGATTATTGCTGAAGTGAAACACTGACACTCTGACAGGAGGGATTATTGCTGAAGTGAAACACTGACACTCTGACAGGAGGGATTATTGCTGAAGTGAAACACTGACACTCTGACAGGAGGGATTATTGCTGAAGGGAAACACTGACACTGACAGGAGGGATTATTGCTGAAGTGAAACACTGACACTCTGACAGGAGGGATTATTGCTGAAGTGAAACACTGACACACTGACAGGAGGGATTATTGCTGAAGTGAAACACTGACACTCTGACAGGAGGGATTATTGCTGAAGTGAAACACTGACACTCTGACAGGAGGGATTATTGCTGAAGTGAAACACTGACAGTCTGACAGGAGGGATTATTGCTGAAGTGAAACACTGACACTCTGACAGGAGGGATTATTGCTGAAGTGAAACACTGACACTCTGACAGGAGGGATTATTGCTGAAGTGAAACACTGACACTGACAGGAGGGATTATTGCTGAAGTGAAACACTGACACTCTGACAGGAGGGATTATTGCTGAAGTGAAACACTGACACTCTGACAGGAGGTATTATTGCTGAAGTGAAACACTGACACTGACAGGAGGGATTATTGCTGAAGTGAAACACTGACACTGACAGGAGGGATTATTGCTGAAGTGAAACACTGACACTCTGACAGGAGGGATTATTGCTGAAGTGAAACACTGACACTCTGACAGGAGGGATTATTGCTGAAGGGAAACACTGACACGGACAGGAGGGATTATTGCTGAAGTGAAACACTGACACTCTGACAGGAAGGATTATTGCTGAAGGGAAACACTGACACTGACAGGAGGGATTATTGCTAAAGTGAAACACTGACACACTGACAGGAGGGATTATTGCTGAAGGGAAACACTGACAGGAGGGATTATTGCTGAAGTGAAACACTGACACTCTGACAGGAGGGATTATTGCTGAAGTGAAACACTGACACTCTGACAGGAGGGATTATTGCTGAAGTGAAACACTGACACTCTGACAGGAGGGATTATTGCTGAAGTGAAACACTGACACTGACAGGAGGGATTATTGCTGAAGTGAAACACTGACACTGACAGGAGGGATTATTGCTGAAGTGAAACACTGACACTGACAGGAGGGATTATTGCTGAAGTGAAACACTGACACTCTGACAGGAGGGATTATTGCTGAAGGGAAACACTGACACTCTGACAGGAGGGATTATTGCTGAAGTGAAACACTGACACTCTGACAGGAGGGATTATTGCTGAAGTGAAACACTGACACTCTGACAGGAGGGATTATTGCTGAAGTTAAACACAGACACTGACAGGAGGGATTATTGCTGAAGTGAAAAACTGACACTCTGACAGGAAGGATTATTGCTGAAGGGAAACACTGACACTCTAACAGGAGGGATTATTGCTGAAGTGAAACACTGACACTCTGACAGGAGGGATTATTGCTGAAGTGAAACACTGACACTCTGACAGGAGGGATTATTGCTGAAGTGAAACACTGACACTCTGACAGGAGGGATTATTGCTGAAGTGAAACACTGACACTCTGACAGGAGGGATTATTTCTGAAGTGAAACACTGACACTCTGACAGGAGGGATTATTGCTGAAGTGAAACACTGACACTCTGACAGGAGGGATTATTGCTGAAGTGAAACACTGACACTCTGACAGGAGGGATTATTGCTGAAGTGAAACACTGACACTCTGACAGGAGGGATTATTGCTAAAGTGAACACTGACACTCTGACAGGAGGGATTATTGCTGAAGGGAAACACTGACACTCTGACAGGAGGGATTATTGCTGAAGTGAAACACTGACACTCTGACAGGAGGGATTATTGCAGAAGTGAAACACTGACACTCTGACAGGAGGGATTATTGCTGAAGTGAAACACTGACACTCTGACAGGAGGGATTACTGCTGAAGTGAAACACTGACACTCTGACTGGAGGGATTATTGCTGAAGTGAAACACTGACACTCTGACAGGAGGGATTATTGCTGAAGTGAAACACTGACACTCTGACAGGAGGGATTATTGCTGAAGTGAAACACTGACAGTCTGACAGGAGGGATTATTGCTGAAGTGAAACACTGACACTCTGACAGGAGGGATTATTGCTGAAGTGAAACACTGACACTCTGACAGGAGGGATTATTGCTGAAGTGAAACACTGACACTCTGACAGGAGGGATTGTTGCTGAAGTGAAACACTGACACTCTGACAGGAGGGATTATTGCTGAAGTGAAACACTGACACTGACAGGAGGGATTATTGCTGAAGTGAAACACTGACACTGACAGGAGGGATTATTGCTGAAGTGAAACACTGACACTGACAGGAGGGATTATTGCTGAAGTGAAACACTGACACTCTGACAGGAGGGATAATTGCTGAAGTGAAACACTGACACTCTGACAGGAGGGATTATTGCTGAAGTGAAACACTGACACTCTGACAGGAGGGATTATTGCTGAAGTGAAACACTGACACTGACAGGAGGGATAATTGCTGAAGTGAAACACTGACTCTCTGACAGGAGGGATTATTGCTGAAGTGAAACACTGACACTCTGACAGGAAGGATTATTGCTGAAGGGAAACACTGACACTCTGACAGGAGGGATTATTGCTGAAGTGAAACACTGACAGTCTGACAGGAGGGATTATTGCTGAAGCGAAACACTGACACTGACAGGAGGGATTATTGCTGAAGTGAAACACTGACACACTGACAGGAGGGATTATTGCTGAAGGGAAACACTGACAGGAGGGATTATTGCTGAAGTGAAAGAATGACACTCTGACAGGAGGGATTATTGCTGAAGGGAAACACTGACACTGACAGGAGGGATTATTGCTGAAGTGAAAAACTGACACTGACAGGAGGGATTATTGCTGAAGTGAAACACTGACACTCTGACAGGAGGTATTATTGCTGAAGGGAAACACTGACACTCTGACAGGAGGGATTATTGCTGAAGTGAAACACTGACACTCTGACAGGAGGGATTATTGCTGAAGTGAAACACTGACACTCTGACAGGAGGGATTATTGCTGAAGTTAAACACAGACACTGACAGGAGGGATTATTGCTGAAGTGAAAAACTGACACTCTGACAGGAAGGATTATTGCTGAAGGGAAACACTGACACTGACAGGAGGGATTATTGCTGAAGTGAAACACTGACACTCTGACAGGAGGGATTATTGCTGAAGTGAAACACTGACACTCTGACAGGAGGGATTATTGCTGAAGTGAAACACTGACCCTCTGACAGGAGGGATTATTGCTGAAGTGAAACACTGACACTGACAGGAGGGATTATTGCTGAAGTGAAACACTGACACTCTGACAGGAGGGATTATTGATGAAGTGAAACACTGACACTGACAGGAGGGATATTGCTGAAGTGAAACACTGACACTCTGACAGGAGGGATTATTGATGAAGTGAAACACTGACACTGACAGGAGGGATTATTGCTGAAGTGAAACACTGACACACTGACAGGAGGGATTATTGCTAAAGTGAAACACTGACACACTGACAGGAGGGATTATTGCTAAAGTGAACACTGACACTCTGACAGGAGGGATTATTGCTGAAGTGAAACACTGACACTCTGACAGGAGGGATTATTGCTGAAGTGAAACACTGACACACTGACAGGAGGGATTATTGCTAAAGTGAACACTGACACTCTGACAGGAGGGATTATTGCTGAAGTGAAACACTGACACTCTGACAGGAGGGATTATTGCTGAAGTGAAACACTGACACTCTGACAGGAGGGATTATTTCTGAAGTGAAACACTGACACTCTGACAGGAGGGATAATTGCTGAAGTGAAACACTGACACTGACAGGAGGGATTATTGCTGAAGTGAAACACTGACACTCTGACAGGAGGGATTATTTCTGAAGTGAAACACTGACACTCTGACAGGAGGGATTATTGCTGAAGTGAAACACTGACACACTGACTGGAGGGATTATTGCTGAAGTGAAACACTGACACTCTGACAGGAGGGATTATTGCTGAAGTGAAACACTGACACACTGACAGGAGGGATTATTGCTGAAGTGAAACATTGACACTCTGACAGGAGGGATTATTGCTGAAGTGAAACACTGACACTGACAGGAGGGATTATTGCTGAAGTGAAACACTGACACTCTGACAGGAGGGATTATTGCTGAAGTGAAACACTGACACTCTGACAGGAGGGATTATTGCTGAAGTGAAACACTGACACTCTGACAGGCGGGATTATTGCTGAAGTTAAACACAGACACTGACAGGAGGGATTATTGCTGAAGTGAAACACTGACAATGACAGGAGGGATTATTGCTGAAGGGAAACACTGAAACTGACAGGAGGGATTATTGCTGAAGTGAAACACTGACACTCTGACAGGAGGGATTATTGCTGAAGTGAAACACTGACACTCTGACAGGAGGGATTATTGCTGAAGTGAAACACTGACACTGACAGGAGGGATTATTGCTGAAGTGAAACACTGACACTGACAGGAGGGATTATTGCTGAAGTGAAACACTGACACTCTGACAGGAGGGATTATTTCTGAAGTGAAACACTGACACTCTGACAGGAGGGATTATTGATGAAGTGAAACACTGACACTGACAGGAGGGATTATTGCTGAAGTGAAACACTGACACACTGACAGGAGGGATTATTGCTAAAGTGAACACTGACACTCTGACAGGAGGGATTATTGCTGAAGTGAAACACTGACACTCTGACAGGAGGGATTATTGCTGAAGTGAAACACTGACACACTGACAGGAGGGATTATTGCTAAAGTGAACACTGACACTCTGACAGGAGGGATTATTGCTGAAGTGAAACACTGACACTCTGACAGGAGGGATTATTGCTGAAGTGAAACACTGACACTCTGACAGGAGGGATTATTTCTGAAGTGAAACACTGACACTCTGACAGGAGGGATAATTGCTGAAGTGAAACACTGACACTGACAGGAGGGATTATTGCTGAAGTGAAACACTGACACTCTGACAGGAGGGATTATTTCTGAAGTGAAACACTGACACTCTGACAGGAGGGATTATTGCTGAAGTGAAACACTGACACACTGACAGGAGGGATTATTGCTGAAGTGAAACACTGACACTGACAGGAGGGATTATTGCTGAAGTGAAACACTGACACACTGACAGGAGGGATTATTGCTGAAGTGAAACATTGACACTCTGACAGGAGGGATTATTGCTGAAGTGAAACACTGACACTGACAGGAGGGATTATTGCTGAAGTGAAACACTGACACTCTGACAGGAGGGATTATTGCTGAAGTGAAACACTGACACTCTGACAGGAGGGATTATTGCTGAAGTGAAACACTGACACTCTGACAGGCGGGATTATTGCTGAAGTTAAACACAGACACTGACAGGAGGGATTATTGCTGAAGTGAAACACTGACAATGACAGGAGGGATTATTGCTGAAGGGAAACACTGAAACTGACAGGAGGGATTATTGCTGAAGTGAAACACTGACACTCTGACAGGAGGGATTATTGCTGAAGTGAAACACTGACACTCTGACAGGAGGGATTATTGCTGAAGTGAAACACTGACACTGACAGGAGGGATTATTGCTGAAGTGAAAAACTGACACTCTGACAGGAAGGATTATTGCTGAAGGGAAACACTGACACTGACAGGAGGGATTATTGCTGAAGTGAAACACTGACACTCTGACAGGAGGGATTATTGCTGAAGTGAAACACTGACACTCTGACAGGAGGGATTATTGCTGAAGGGAAACACTGACAGGAGGGATTATTGCTGAAGTGAAAGAATGACAAACTGACAGGAGGGGTATTATTGCTGAAGGGAAACACTGACACTGACAGGAGGGATTATTGCTGAAGTGAAAAACTGACACTGACAGGAGGGATTATTGCTGAAGTGAAACACTGACACTCTGACAGGAGGGATTATTGCTGAAGGAAAACACTGACACTCTGACAGGAGGGTTTATTGCTGAAGTGAATCACTGACACTGACAGGAGGGATTATTGCTGAAGTGAAACACTGACACTCTGACAGGAGGGATTATTGCTGAAGTGAATCACTGACACTGACAGGGGGGATTATTGCTGAAGTGAAACACTGACACTCTGACAGGAGGGATTATTGCTGAAGTGAAACACTGACACTGACAGGAGGGATTATTGCTGAAGTGAAACACTGACACTCTGACAGGAGGGATTATTGCTGAAGTGAAACACTGACACTCTGACAGGAGGGATTATTGCTGAAGTGAAACACTGACACTGACAGGAGGGATTATTGCTGAAGTGAAACACTGACACTCTGACAGGAGGGATTATTGCTGAAGTGAAACACTGACACTCTGACAGGAGGGATTATTGCTGAAGGGAAACACTGACACTGACAGGAGGGATTGTTGCTGAAGTGAAACACTGACACTCTGACAGGAGGGATTATTGCTGAAGTGAAACACTGACACTCTGACAGGAGGGATTATTGCTGAAGTGAAACACTGACACTGACAGGAGGGATTATTACTGAAGTGAAACACTGACACTCTGACAGGAGGGATTATTGCTGAAGTGAAACACTGACAGTCTGACAGGAGGGATTATTGCTGAAGTGAAACACTGACACTCTGACAGGAGGGATTATTGCTGAAGTGAAACACTGACACTCTGACAGGAGGGATTATTGCTGAAGTGAAACACTGACAGTCTGACAGGAGGGATTATTGCTGAAGTGAAACACTAACACTCTGACAGGAGGGATTATTGCTGAAGTGAAACACTGACACTCTGACAGGAGGGATTATTGCTGAAGGGAAACACTGACACTGACAGGAGGGATTATTGCTGAAGTGAAACACTGACACTCTGACAGGAAGGATTATTGCTGAAGGGAAACACTGACACTCTGACAGGAGGGATTATTGCTGAAGTGAAACACTGACACACTGACAGGAGGGATTATTGCTGAAGGGAAACACTGACAGGAGGGATTATTGCTGAAGTGAAAGAATGACACTCTGACAGGAGGGATTATTGCTGAAGGGAAACACTGACACTGACAGGAGGGATTATTGCTGAAGTGAAAAACTGACACTGACAGGAGGGATTATTGCTGAAGTGAAACACTGACACTCTGACAGGAGGGATTATTGCTGAAGGGAAACACTGACACTCTGACAGGAGGGATTATTGCTGAAGTGAAACACTGACACTCTGACAGGAGGGATTATTGCTGAAGTGAAACACTGACACTCTGACAGGAGGGATTATTGCTGAAGTGAAACACTGACACTCTGACAGGAGGGATTATTGCTGAAGTGAAACACTGACACTCTGACAGGAGGGATTATTGCTGAAGTGAAACACTGACACTCTGACAGGAGGGATTATTGCTGAAGGGAAACACTGACACTCTGACAGGAGGGATTATTGCTGAAGTGAAACACTGACACTCTGACAGGAGGGATTATTGCTGAAGTGAAACACTGACAGTCTGACAGGAGGGATTATTGCTGAAGTGAAACACTGACACTCTGACAGGAGGGATTATTGCTGAAGTGAAACACTGACACTCTGACAGGAAGGATTATTGCTGAAGGGAAACACTGACACTGACAGGAGGGATTATTGCTGAAGTGAAACACTGACACACTGACAGGAGGGATTATTGCTGAAGGGAAACACTGACAGGAGGGATTATTGCTGAATTGAAAGAATGACACTCTGACAGGAGGGATTATTGCTGAAGGGAAACACTGACACTGACAGGAGGGATTATTGCTGAAGTGAAAAACTGACACTGACAGGAGGGATTATTGCTGAAGTGAAACACTGACACTCTGACAGGAGGGATTATTGCTGAAGGGAAACACTGACACTCTGACAGGAGGGATTATTGCTGAAGTGAAACACTGACACTCTGACAGGAGGGATTATTGCTGAAGTGAAACACTGACACTCTGACAGGAGGGATTATTGCTGAAGTGAAACACTGACACTGACAGGAGGGATTATTGCTGAAGTGAAAAACTGACACTCTGACAGGAAGGATTATTGCTGAAGTGAAACACTGACACTGACAGGAGGGATTATTGCTGAAGTGAAACACTGACACTCTGACAGGAGGGATTATTGCTGAAGTGAAACACTGACACTCTGACAGGAGGGATTATTGCTGAAGTGAAACACTGGCACTCTCACAGGAGGGATTATTGCTGAAGGGAAACACTGACACTCTGACAGGAGGGATTATTGCTGAAGTGAAACACTGACACTCTGACAGGAGGGATTATTGCTGAAGTGAAACACTGACACTCTCACAGGAGGGATTATTGCTGAAGGGAAACACTGACACTCTGACAGGAGGGATTATTGCTGAAGTGAAACACTGACACTCTGACAGGATGGATTACTGCTGAAGTGAAACACTGACACTCTGACAGGAGGGATTATTGCTGAAGTGAAACACTGACACTCTGACAGGAGGGATTATTGCTGAAGTGAAACACTGACAGTCTGACAGGAGGGATTATTGCTGAAGGGAAACACTGACACTCTGACAGGAGGGATTATTGCTGAAGTGAAACACTGACAGTCTGACAGGAGGGATTATTGCTGAAGTGAAACACTGACACTGACAGGAGGGATTATTGCTGAAGTGAAACACTGACACTGACAGGAGGGATTATTGCTGAAGTGAAACACTGACACTCTGACAGGAGGGATTATTGCTGAAGTGAAACACTGACACTCTGACAGGAGGGATTATTGCTGAAGGGAAACACTGACACTGACAGGAGGGATTATTGCTGAAGTGAAACACTGATACTCTGACAGGAAGGATTATTGCTGAAGGGAAACACTGACACTGACAGGAGGGATTATTGCTGAAGTGAAACACTGACACACTGACAGGAGGGATTATTGCTGAAGGGAAACACTGACAGGAGGGATTATTGCTGAAGTGAAAGAATGACACTCTGACAGGAGGGATTATTGCTGAAGGGAAACACTGACACTCTGACAGGAGGGATTATTGCTGAAGTGAAACACTGACACTGACAGGAGGGATAATTGCTGAAGTGAAACACTGACACTCTGACAGGAGGGATTATTGCTGAAGGGAAACACTGACACTAAGACAGGAGGGATTATTGCTGAAGGGAAACACTGACACTCTGACAGGAGGGATTATTGCTGAAGTGAAACACTGACACACTGACAGGAGGGATTATTGCTGAAGTGAAACACTGACACTCTGACAGGAGGGATTATTGCTGAAGTGAAACACTGACACTCTGACAGGAGGGATTATTGCTGAAGTGAAACACTGACACTCTGACAGGAGGGATTATTGCTGAAGTGAAACACTGACACTCTGACAGGAGGGATTATTGCTGAAGTGAAACACTGACACTCTGACAGGAGGGATTATTGCTGAAGTGAAACACTGACACACTGACAGGAGGGATTATTGCTGAAGGGAAACACTGACAGGAGGGATTATTGCTGAATTGAAAGAATGACACTCTGACAGGAGGGATTATTGCTGAAGGGAAACACTGACACTGACAGGAGGTATTATTGCTGAAGTGAAAAACTGACACTGACAGGAGGGATTATTGCTGAAGTGAAACACTGACACTCTGACAGGAGGGATTATTGCTGAAGTGAAACACTGACACTCTGACAGGAGGGATTATTGCTGAAGGGAAACACTGACACTGACAGGAGGGATTGTTGCTGAAGTGAAACACTGACACTCTGACAGGAGGGATTATTGCTGAAGTGAAACACTGACACTCTGACAGGAGGGATTATTGCTGAAGTGAAACACTGACACTGACAGGAGGGATTATTACTGAAGTGAAACACTGACACTCTGACAGGAGGGATTATTGCTGAAGTGAAACACTGACAGTCTGACAGGAGGGATTATTGCTGAAGTGAAACACTGACACTCTGACAGGAGGGATTATTGCTGAAGTGAAACACAGACACTCTGACAGGAGGGATTATTGCTGAAGTGAAACACTGACAGTCTGACAGGAGGGATTATTGCTGAAGTGAAACACTGACACTCTGGCAGGAGGGATTATTGCTGAAGTGAAACACTGGCACTCTCACAGGAGGGATTATTGCTGAAGGGAAACACTGACACTGACAGGAGGGATTATTGCTGAAGTGAAACACTGACACTCTGACAGGAAGGATTATTGCTGAAGGGAAACACTGACACTCTGACAGGAGGGATTATTGCTGAAGTGAAACACTGACACACTGACAGGAGGGATTATTGCTGAAGGGAAACACTGACAGGAGGGATTATTGCTGAAGTGAAAGAATGACACTCTGACAGGAGGGATTATTGCTGAAGGGAAACACTGACACTGACAGGAGGGATTATTGCTGAAGTGAAAAACTGACACTGACAGGAGGGATTATTGCTGAAGTGAAACACTGACACTCTGACAGGAGGGATTATTGCTGAAGGGAAACACTGACACTCTGACAGGAGGGATTATTGCTGAAGTGAAACACTGACACTCTGACAGGAGGGATTATTGCTGAAGTGAAACACTGACACTCTGACAGGAGGGATTATTGCTGAAGTGAAACACTGACACTCTGACAGGAGGGATTATTGCTGAAGTGAAACACTGACACTCTGACAGGAGGGATTATTGCTGAAGTGAAACACTGACACTCTGACAGGAGGGATTATTGCTGAAGGGAAACACTGACACTCTGACAGGAGGGATTATTGCTGAAGTGAAACACTGACACTCTGACAGGAGGGATTATTGCTGAAGTGAAACACTGACAGTCTGACAGGAGGGATTATTGCTGAAGTGAAACACTGACACTCTGGCAGGAGGGATTATTGCTGAAGTGAAACACTGGCACTCTCACAGGAGGGATTATTGCTGAAGGGAAACACTGACACTGACAGGAGGGATTATTGCTGAAGTGAAACACTGACACTCTGACAGGAAGGATTATTGCTGAAGGGAAACACTGACACTCTGACAGGAGGGATTATTGCTGAAGTGAAACACTGACACACTGACAGGAGGGATTATTGCTGAAGGGAAACACTGACAGGAGGGATTATTGCTGAAGTGAAAGAATGACACTCTGACAGGAGGGATTATTGCTGAAGGGAAACACTGACACTGACAGGAGGGATTATTGCTGAAGTGAAAAACTGACACTGACAGGAGGGATTATTGCTGAAGTGAAACACTGACACTCTGACAGGAGGGATTATTGCTGAAGGGAAACACTGACACTCTGACAGGAGGGATTATTGCTGAAGTGAAACACTGACACTCTGACAGGAGGGATTATTGCTGAAGTGAAACACTGACACTCTGACAGGAGGGATTATTGCTGAAGTGAAACACTGACACTCTGACAGGAGGGATTATTGCTGAAGTGAAACACTGACACTCTGACAGGAGGGATTATTGCTGAAGTGAAACACTGACACTCTGACAGGAGGGATTATTGCTGAAGGGAAACACTGACACTCTGACAGGAGGGATTATTGCTGAAGTGAAACACTGACACTCTGACAGGAGGGATTATTGCTGAAGTGAAACACTGACAGTCTGACAGGAGGGATTATTGCTGAAGTGAAACACTGACACTCTGACAGGAGGGATTATTGCTGAAGTGAAACACTGACACTCTGACAGGAAGGATTATTGCTGAAGGGAAACACTGACACTGACAGGAGGGATTATTGCTGAAGTGAAACACTGACACACTGACAGGAGGGATTATTGCTGAAGGGAAACACTGACAGGAGGGATTATTGCTGAATTGAAAGAATGACACTCTGACAGGAGGGATTATTGCTGAAGGGAAACACTGACACTGACAGGAGGGATTATTGCTGAAGTGAAAAACTGACACTGACAGGAGGGATTATTGCTGAAGTGAAACACTGACACTCTGACAGGAGGGATTATTGCTGAAGGGAAACACTGACACTCTGACAGGAGGGATTATTGCTGAAGTGAAACACTGACACTCTGACAGGAGGGATTATTGCTGAAGTGAAACACTGACACTCTGACAGGAGGGATTATTGCTGAAGTGAAACACTGACACTGACAGGAGGGATTATTGCTGAAGTGAAAAACTGACACTCTGACAGGAAGGATTATTGCTGAAGTGAAACACTGACACTGACAGGAGGGATTATTGCTGAAGTGAAACACTGACACTCTGACAGGAGGGATTATTGCTGAAGTGAAACACTGACACTCTGACAGGAGGGATTATTGCTGAAGTGAAACACTGGCACTCTCACAGGAGGGATTATTGCTGAAGGGAAACACTGACACTCTGACAGGAGGGATTATTGCTGAAGTGAAACACTGACACTCTGACAGGAGGGATTATTGCTGAAGAGAAACACTGACACTCTCACAGGAGGGATTATTGCTGAAGGGAAACACTGACACTGACAGGAGGGATTATTGCTGAAGTGAAACACTGACACTCTGACAGGAGGGATTACTGCTGAAGTGAAACACTGACACTCTGACAGGAGGGATTATTGCTGAAGTGAAACACTGACACTCTGACAGGAGGGATTATTGCTGAAGTGAAACACTGACAGTCTGACAGGAGGGATTATTGCTGAAGGGAAACACTGACACTCTGACAGGAGGGATTATTGCTGAAGTGAAACACTGACAGTCTGACAGGAGGGATTATTGCTGAAGTGAAACACTGACACTCTGACAGGAGGGATTATTGCTGAAGTGAAACACTGACACTGACAGGAGGGATTATTGCTGAAGTGAAACACTGACACTGACAGGAGGGATTATTGCTGAAGTGAAACACTGACACTCTGACAGGAGGGATTATTGCTGAAGTGAAACACTGACACTCTGACAGGAGGGATTATTGCTGAAGGGAAACACTGACACTGACAGGAGGGATTATTGCTGAAGTGAAACACTGACACTCTGACAGGAAGGATTATTGCTGAAGGGAAACACTGACACTGACAGGAGGGATTATTGCTGAAGTGAAACACTGACACTCTGACAGGAGGGATTATTGCTGAAGGGAAACACTGACAGGAGGGATTATTGCTGAAGTGAAAGAATGACACTCTGACAGGAGGGATTATTGCTGAAGGGAAACACTGACACTCTGACAGGAGGGATTATTGCTGAAGTGAAACACTGACACTGACAGGAGGGATAATTGCTGAAGTGAAACACTGACACTCTGACAGGAGGGATTATTGCTGAAGGGAAACACTGACACTAAGACAGGAGGGATTATTGCTGAAGGGAAACACTGACACTCTGACAGGAGGGATTATTGCTGAAGTGAAACACTGACACACTGACAGGAGGGATTATTGCTGAAGTGAAACACTGACACTCTGACAGGAGGGATTATTGCTGAAGTGAAACACTGACACTCTGACAGGAGGGATTATTGCTGAAGTGAAACACTGACACTCTGACAGGAGGGATTATTGCTGAAGTGAAACACTGACACTCTGACAGGAGGGATTATTGCTGAAGTGAAACACTGACACTCTGACAGGAGGGATTATTGCTGAAGTGAAACACTGACACTCTGACAGGAGGGATTATTGCTGAAGGGAAACACTGACAGGAGGGATTATTGCTGAATTGAAAGAATGACACTCTGACAGGAGGGATTATTGCTGAAGGGAAACACTGACACTGACAGGAGGGATTATTGCTGAAGTGAAAAACTGACACTGACAGGAGGGATTATTGCTGAAGTGAAACACTGACACTCTGACAGGAGGGATTATTGCTGAAGGGAAACACTGACACTCTGACAGGAGGGATTATTGCTGAAGGGAAACACTGACACTCTGACAGGAAGGATTATTGCTGAAGTGAAACACTGACACTCTGACAGGAAGGATTATTGCTGAAGTGAAACACTGACACTCTGACAGGAGGGATTATTGCTGAAGAGAAACACTGACACTCTGACAGGAGGGATTATTGCTGAAGTGATACACTGACACACTGACAGGAGGGATTATTGCTGAAGTGAAACACTGACACTCTGACAGGAGGGATTATTGCTGAAGTGAAACACTGACACTCTGACAGGAAGGATTATTGCTGAAGTGAAACACTGACACTGACAGGAAGGATTATTGCTGAAGTGAAACACTGACACTCTGACAGGAGGGATTATTGCTGAAGTGAAAGAATGACACACTGACAGGAGGGATTATTGCTGAAGGGAAACACTGACACTGACAGGAGGGATTATTGCTGAAGTGAAACACTGACACACTGACAGGAGGGATTATTGCTGAAGGGAAACACTGACAGGAGGGATTATTGCTGAAGTGAAAGAATGACACTCTGACAGGAGGGATTATTGCTGAAGGGAAACACTGACACTCTGACAGGAGGGATTATTGCTGAAGTGAAACACTGACACTGACAGGAGGGATTATTGCTGAAGTGAAACACTGACACTCTGACAGGAGGGATTATTGCTGAAGGGAAACACTGACACTCTGACAGGAGGGATTATTGCTGAAGGGAAACACTGACACTCTGACAGGAGGGATTATTGCTGAAGTGAAACACTGACACTCTGACAGGAGGGATTATTGCTTAAGTGAAACACTGACAGTCTGACAGGAGGGATTATTGCTGAAGGGAAACACTGACACTCTGACAGGAGGGATTATTGCTGAAGTGAAACACTGACAGTCTGACAGGAGGGATTATTGCTGAAGTGAAACACTGACACTCTGACAGGAGGGATTATTGCTGAAGTGAAACACTGACACTGACAGGAGGGATTATTGCTGAAGTGAAACACTGACACTGACAGGAGGGATTATTGCTGAAGTGAAACACTGACACTCTGACAGGAGGGATTATTGCTGAAGTGAAACACTGACACTCTGACAGGAGGGATTATTGCTGAAGGGAAACACTGACACTGACAGGAGGGATTATTGCTGAAGTGAAACACTGACACTCTGACAGGAAGGATTATTGCTGAAGGGAAACACTGACACTGACAGGAGGGATTATTGCTGAAGTGAAACACTGACACACTGACAGGAGGGATTATTGCTGAAGGGAAACACTGACAGGAGGGATTATTGCTGAAGTGAAAGAATGACACTCTGACAGGAGGGATTATTGCTGAAGGGAAACACTGACACTCTGACAGGAGGGATTATTGCTGAAGTGAAACACTGACACTGACAGGAGGGATAATTGCTGAAGTGAAACACTGACACTCTGACAGGAGGGATTATTGCTGAAGGGAAACACTGACACTAAGACAGGAGGGATTATTGCTGAAGGGAAACACTGACACTCTGACAGGAGGGATTATTGCTGAAGTGAAACACTGACACACTGACAGGAGGGATTATTGCTGAAGTGAAACACTGACACTCTGACAGGAGGGATTATTGCTGAAGTGAAACACTGACACTCTGACAGGAGGGATTATTGCTGAAGTGAAACACTGACACTCTGACAGGAGGGATTATTGCTGAAGTGAAACACTGACACTCTGACAGGAGGGATTATTGCTGAAGTGAAACACTGACACTCTGACAGGAGGGATTATTGCTGAAGTGAAACACTGACACACTGACAGGAGGGATTATTGCTGAAGGGAAACACTGACAGGAGGGATTATTGCTGAATTGAAAGAATGACACTCTGACAGGAGGGATTATTGCTGAAGGGAAACACTGACACTGACAGGAGGGATTATTGCTGAAGTGAAAAACTGACACTGACAGGAGGGATTATTGCTGAAGTGAAACACTGACACTCTGACAGGAGGGATTATTGCTGAAGGGAAACACTGACACTCTGACAGGAAGGATTATTGCTGAAGTGAAACACTGACACTCTGACAGGAGGGATTATTGCTGAAGTGAAACACTGACACTCTGACAGGAGGGATTATTGCTGAAGTGAAACACTGACACTCTGACAGGAAGGATTATTGCTGAAGTGAAACACTGACACTCTGACAGGAGGGATTATTGCTGAAGAGAAACACTGACACTCTGACAGGAGGGATTATTGCTGAAGTGATACACTGACACTCTGACAGGAGGGATTATTGCTGAAGTGAAACACTGACACTCTGACAGGAGGGATTATTGCTGAAGTGAAACACTGACACTCTGACAGGAAGGATTATTGCTGAAGTGAAACACTGACACTGACAGGAAGGATTATTGCTGAAGTGAAACACTGACACTCTGACAGGAGGGATTATTGCTGAAGTGAAAGAATGACACACTGACAGGAGGGATTATTGCTGAAGGGAAACACTGACACTGACAGGAGGGATTATTGCTGAAGTGAAACACTGACACACTGACAGGAGGGATTATTGCTGAAGGGAAACACTGACAGGAGGGATTATTGCTGAAGTGAAAGAATGACACTCTGACAGGAGGGATTATTGCTGAAGGGAAACACTGACACTCTGACAGGAGGGATTATTGCTGAAGTGAAACACTGACACTGACAGGAGGGATTATTGCTGAAGTGAAACACTGACACTCTGACAGGAGGGATTATTGCTGAAGGGAAACACTGACACTCTGACAGGAGGGATTATTGCTGAAGGGAAACACTGACACTCTGACAGGAGGGATTATTGCTGAAGTGAAACACTGACACACTGACAGGAGGGATTATTGCTGAAGTGAAACACTGACACTCTGACAGGAGGGATTATTGCTGAAGTGAAACACTGACACTCTGACAGGAGGGATTATTGCTGAAGTGAAACACTGACACTCTGACAGGAGGGATTATTGCTGAAGTGAAACACTGACACTCTGACAGGAGGGATTATTGCTGAAGTGAAACACTGACACTCTGACAGGAGGGATTATTGCTGAAGTGAAACACTGACACACTGACAGGAGGGATTATTGCTGAAGGGAAACACTGACAGGAGGGATTATTGCTGAATTGAAAGAATGACACTCTGACAGGAGGGATTATTGCTGAAGGGAAACACTGACACTGACAGGAGGGATTATTGCTGAAGTGAAAAACTGACACTGACAGGAGGGATTATTGCTGAAGTGAAACACTGACACTCTGACAGGAGGGATTATTGCTGAAGGGAAACACTGACACTCTGACAGGAAGGATTATTGCTGAAGTGAAACACTGACACTCTGACAGGAGGGATTATTGCTGAAGTGAAACACTGACACTCTGACAGGAGGGATTATTGCTGAAGTGAAACACTGACACTCTGACAGGAGGGATTATTGCTGAAGTGAAACACTGACACTCTAACAGGAGGGATTATTGCTGAAGTGAAACACTGACACTCTGACAGGAAGGATTATTGCTGAAGTGATACACTGACACTCTGACAGGAGGGATTATTGCTGAAGTGAAACACTGACACTCTGACAGGAGGGATTATTGCTGAAGTGAAACACTGACACTCTGACAGGAGGGATTATTGCTGAAGTGAAACACTGACACTCTGACAGGAGGGATTATTGCTGAAGAGAAACACTGACACTCTGACAGGAGGGATTATTGCTGAAGTGATACACTGACACTCTGACAGGAGGGATTATTGCTGAAGTGAAACACTGACACTCTGACAGGAGGGATTATTGCTGAAGTGAAACACTGACACTCTGACAGGAAGGATTATTGCTGAAGTGAAACACTGACACTGACAGGAGGGATTATTGCTGAAGTGAAACACTGACACTCTGACAGGAGGGATTATTGCTGAAGTGAAAGAATGACACACTGACAGGAGGGATTATTGCTGAAGGGAAACACTGACAGGAGGGATTATTGCTGAAGTGAAAGAATGACACTCTGACAGGAGGGATTATTGCTGAAGGGAAACACTGACACTGACAGGAGGGATTATTGCTGAAGTGAAAAACTGACACTGACAGGAGGGATTATTGCTGAAGTGAAACACTGACACTCTGACAGGAGGGATTATTGCTGAAGTGAAACACTGACACTCTGACAGGAGGGATTATTGCTGAAGTGAAACACTGACACTCTGACAGGAGGGATTATTGCTGAAGTGAAACACTGACACTCTGACAGGAGGGATTATTGCTGAAGTGAAACACTGACAGTCTGACAGGAGGGATTATTGCTGAAGTGAAACACTGACACTCTGACAGGAGGGATTATTGCTGAAGGGAAACACTGACACTCTGACAGGAGGAATTATTGCTGAAGTGAAACACTGACACTCTGACAGGAGGGATTATTGCTGAAGTGAAACACTGACAGTCTGACAGGAGGGATTATTGCTGAAATGAAACACTGACACTCTGACAGGAGGGATTATTGCTGAAGTGAAACACTGACACCCTGACAGGAGGGATTATTGCTGAAGGGAAACACTGACACTGACAGGAGGGATTATTGCTGAAGTGAAACACTGACACTCTGACAGGAGGGATTATTGCTGAAGGGAAACACTGACACTCTGACAGGAGGGATTATTGCTGAAGTGAAACACTGACACTGACAGGAGGGATGATTGCTGAAGGGAAACACTGACACTCTGACAGGAGGGATTATTGCTGAAGTGAAACACTGACACTCTGACAGGAGGGATTATTGCTGAAGTGAAACACTGACAGTCTGACAGGAGGGATTATTGCTGAAGTGAAACACTGACAGTCTGACAGGAGGGATTATTGCTGAAGTGAAACACTGACACTCTGACAGGAGGGATTATTGCTGAAGTGAAACACTGACACTCTAACAGGATGGATTATTGCTGAAGTGAAACACTGACACACTGACAGGAGGGATTATTGCTGAAGTGAAACACTGACACTCTGACAGGAGGGATTATTGCTGAAGTGAAACATTGACACTGACAGGAGGGATTATTGCTGAAGTGAAACACTGACACTGACAGGAGGGACTATTGCTGAAGTGAAACACTGACACTCTGACAGGAGGGATTATTGCTGAAGGGAAACACTGACACTGACAGGAGGGATTATTGCTGAAGTGAAACACTGACACTGACAGGAGGGATTATTGCTGAAGTGAAACACTGACACTCTGACAGGAGGGATTATTGCTGAAGGGAAACACTGACACTCTGACAGGAGGGATTATTGCTGAAGTGAAACACTGACACACTGACAGGAGGGATTATTGCTGAAGTGAAACACTGACACTCTGACAGGAGGGATTATTGCTGAAGTGAAAAACTGACACTCTGACAGGAGGGATTATTGCTGAAGTGAAACACTGACACTGACAGGAGGGATTATTGCTGAAGTGAAACACTGACACTCTGACAGGAGGGATTATTGCTGAAGTGAAACACTGACACTGACAGGAGGGATTATTGCTGAAGTGAAACACTGACACACTGACAGGAGGGATTATTGCTGAAGGGAAACACTGACAGGAGGGATTATTGCTGAATTGAAAGAATGACACTCTGACAGGAGGGATTATTGCTGAAGGGAAACACTGACACTGACAGGAGGGATTATTGCTGAAGTTAAAAACTGACACTGACAGGAGGGATTATTGCTGAAGTGAAACACTGACACTCTGACAGGAGGGATTATTGCTGAAGGGAAACACTGACACTGACAGGAGGGATTATTGCTGAAGTGAAACACTGACACTCTGACAGGAGGGATTATTGCTGAAGTGAAACACTGACACTCTGACAGGAGGGATTATTGCTGAAGTGAAACACTGACACTCTGACAGGAGGGATTATTGCTGAAGTGAAACACTGACACTCTGACAGGAGGGATTATTGCTGAAGTGAAACACTGACACTCTGACAGGAGGGATTATTGCTGAAGTGAAACACTGACACTGACAGGAGGGATTATTGCTGAAGTGAAACACTGACACTCTGACAGGAGGGATTATTGCTGAAGTGAAACACTGACACTCTGACAGGAGGGATTATTGCTGAAGTGAAACACTGACACTCTGACAGGAGGGATTATTGCTGAAGGGAAACACTGACACTGACAGGAGGGATTATTGCTGAAGTGAAACACTGACACACTGACAGGAGAGATTATTGCTGAAGGGAAACACTGACAGGAGGGATTATTGCTGAAGTGAAAGAATGACACTCTGACAGGAGGGATTATTGCTGAAGTGAAAAACTGACACTGACAGGAGGGATTATTGCTGAAGTGAAACACTGACACTCTGACAGGAGGGATTATTCCTGAAGTGAAACACTGACACTCTGACAGGAGGGATTATTGCTGAAGTGAAACACTGACAGTCTGACAGGAGGGATTATTGCTGAAGTGAAACACTGACACTCTGACAGGAGGGATTATTGCTGAAGTGAAACACTGACACTCTGACAGGAGGGATTATTGCTGAAGTGAAACACTGACACTGACAGGAGGGATTATTGCTGAAGTGAAACACTGACACTGACAGGAGGGGTTATTGCTGAAGTGAAACACTGACACTCTGACAGGAGGGATTATTGCTGAAGTGAAACACTGACACTGACAGGAGGGATTATTGCTGAAGGGAAACACTGACAGGAGGGATTATTGCTGAAGTGAAAGAATGACACTCTGACAGGAGGGATTATTGCTGAAGGGAAACACTGACACTGACAGGAGGGATTATTGCTGAAGTGAAAAACTGACACTGACAGGAGGGATTATTGCTGAAGTGAAACACTGACACTCTGACAGGAGGGATTATTGCTGAAGGGAAACACTGACACTCTGACAGGAGGGATTATTGCTGAAGTGAAACACTGACACTCTGACAGGAGGGATTATTGCTGAAGTGAAACACTGACACTCTGACAGGAGGGATTATTGCTGAAGGGAAACACTGACAGGAGGGATTATTGCTGAAGTGAAACACTGACACTCTGACAGGAGGGATTATTGCTGAAGTGAAACATTGACACTGACAGGAGGGATTATTGCTGAAGTGAAACACTGACACTCTGACAGGAGGGATTATTACTGAAGTGAAACACTGACACTCTGACAGGAGGGATTATTGCTGAAGTGAAACACTGACACTCTGACAGGAGGGATTATTGCTGAAGTGAAACACTGACACTCTGACAGGAGGGATTATTGCTGAAGTGAAACACTGACACTCTGACAGGAGGGATTATTGCTGAAGTGAAACACTGACACACTGACAGGAGGGATTATTGCTGAAGTGAAACACTGACACACTGACAGGAGGGATTATTGCTGAAGTGAAACACTGACACTCTGACAGGAGGGATTATTGATGAAGTGAAACACTGACACTCTGACATTAGGGATTATTGCTGAAGTGAAACACTGACACTCTGACAGGAGGGATTATTGCTGAAGTGAAACACTGACACTCTGACAGGAGGGATTATTGTTGAAGTGAAACACTGACAATCTGACAGGAGGGATTATTGCTGAAGGGAAACACTGACACTGACAGGAGGGATTATTGCTGAAGTGAAACACTGACACTCTGACAGGAGGGATTATTGCTGAAGTGAAACACTGACACTCTGACAGGAGGGATTATTGCTGGAGTGAAACACTGACACTCTGACAGGAGGGATTATTGCTGAAGTGAAACACTGACACTCTGACAGGAGGGATTATTGCTGAAGGGAAACACTGACACTGACAGGAGGGATTATTGCTGAAGTGAAACACTGACACTCTGACAGGAGGGATTATTGCTGAAGTGAAACACTGACACTCTGACAGGAGGGATTATTGCTGAAGTGAAACACTGACACTCTGACAGGAGGGATTATTGCTGAAGTGAAACACTGACACTCTGACAGGAGGGATTATTGCTGAAGTGAAACACTGACACTCTGACAGGAGGGATTATTGCTGAAGTGAAACACTGACACTCTGACAGGAGGGATTATTGCTGAAGTGAAACACTGACACTCTGACAGGAGGGATTATTGCTGAAGTGAAACACTGACACTCTGACAGGAGGGATTATTGCTGAAGTGAAACACTGACACTCTGACAGGAGGGATAATTGCTGAAGTGAAACACTGACACTCTGACAGGAGGGATTATTGCTGAAGTGAAACACTGACAGTCTGACAGGAGGGATTATTGCTGAAGTGAAACACTGACACTCTGACAGGAGGGATTATTGCTGAAGTGAAACACTGACACTCTGACAGGAAGGATTATTGCTGAAGGGAAACACTGACACTGACAGGAGGGATTATTGCTGAAGTGAAACACTGACACACTGACAGGAGGGATTATTGCTGAAGGGAAACACTGACAGGAGAGTTTATTGCTGAAGTGAAAGAATGACACTCTGACAGGAGGGATTATTGCTGAAGGGAAACACTGACACTGACAGGAGGGATTATTGCTGAAGTGAAAAACTGACACCGACAGGAGGGATTATTGCTGAAGGGAAACACTGACACTGACAGGAGGGATTATTGCTGAAGTGAAAAACTGACACTGACAGGAGGGATTATTGCTGAAGTGAAACACTGACACTCTGACAGGAGGGATTATTGCTGAAGTGAAACACTGACACTCTGACAGGAGGGATTATTGCTGAAGTGAAACACTGACACTCTGACAGGAGGGATTATTGCTGAAGTGAAACACTGACACTCTGACAGGAGGGATTATTGCTGAAGTGAAACACTGACACTCTGACAGGAGGGATTATTGCTGAAGTGAAACACTGACACTGACAGGAGGGATTATTGCTGAAGTGAAAAACTGACACTGACAGGAGGGATTATTGCTGAAGTGAAACACTGACACTCTGACAGGAGGGATTATTGCTGAAGTGAAACACTGACACTCTGACAGGAGGGATTATTGCTGAAGTGAAACACTGACACTCTGACAGGAGGGATTATTGCTGAAGTGAAACACTGACAGTCTGACAGGAGGGATTATTGCTGAAGTGAAACACTGACACTCTGACAGGAGGGATTATTGCTGAAGGGAAACACTGACACTCTGACAGGAGGGATTATTGCTGAAGTGAAACACTGACAGTCTGACAGGAGGGATTATTGCTGAAGTGAAACACTGACACTCTGACAGGAGGGATTATTGCTGAAGTGAAACACTGACACTGACAGGAGGGATTATTGCTGAAGTGAAAAACTGACACTGACAGGAGGGATTATTGCTGAAGTGAAACACTGACACTCTGACAGGAGGGATTATTGCTGAAGTGAAACACTGACACTCTGACAGGAGGGATTATTGCTGAAGTGAAACACTGACACTCTGACAGGAGGGATTATTGCTGAAGTGAAACACTGACAGTCTGACAGGAGGGATTATTGCTGAAGTGAAACACTGACACTCTGACAGGAGGGATTATTGCTGAAGGGAAACACTGACACTCTGACAGGAGGGATTATTGCTGAAGTGAAACACTGACAGTCTGACAGGAGGGATTATTGATGAAGTGAAACACTGACACTCTGACAGGAGGGATTATTGCTGAAGTGAAACACTGACACTGACAGGAGGGATTATTGCTGAAGTGAAACACTGACACTCTGACAGGAGGGATTATTGCTGAAGTGAAACACTGACACTCTGACAGGAGGGATAATTGCTGAAGTGAAACACTGACACTCTGACAGGAGGGATTATTGCTGAAGTGAAACACTGACACTCTGACAGGAAGGATTATTGCTGAAGGGAAACACTGACACTGACAGGAGGGATTATTGCTGAAGTGAAACACTGACACACTGACAGGAGGGATTATTGCTGAAGGGAAACACTGACAGGAGGGATTATTGCTGAAGTGAAAGAATGACACTCTGACAGGAGGGATTATTGCTGAAGGGAAACACTGACACTGACAGGAAGGATTATTGCTGAAGGGAAACACTGACAGGAGGGATTATTCCTGAAGTGAAACACTGACACTCTGACAGGAGGGATTATTGCTGAAGTGAAACACTGACACTCTGACAGGAGGGATTATTCCTGAAGTGAAACACTGACACTCTGACAGGAGGGATTATTGCTGAAGTGAAACACTGAGTCTGACAGGAGGGATTATTGCTGAAGTGAAACACTGACACTCTGACAGGAGGGATTATTGCTGAAGTGAAACACTGACACTCTGACAGGAGGGATTATTGCTGAAGTGAAACACTGACACTGACAGGAGGGATTATTGCTGAAGTGAAACACTGACACTCTGACAGGAGGGATTATTGCTGAAGTGAAACACTGACACTCTGACAGGAGGGATTATTGCTGAAGTGAAACACTGACACTCTGACAGGAGGGATTATTGCTGAAGTGAAACACTGACACTGACAGGAGGGATTATTGCTGAAGTGAAACACTGACACTCTGACAGGAGGGATTATTGCTGAAGTGAAACACTGACACTGATAGGAGGGATTATTGCTGAAGTGAAACACTGACACTCTGACAGGAGGGATTATTGCTGAAGTGAAACACTGACACTCTGACAGGAGGGATTATTGCTGAAGCGAAACACTGACACTCTGACAGGAGGGATTATTGCTGAAGTGAAACACTGACACTCTGACAGGAAGGATTATTGCTGAAGGGAAACACTGACACTGACAGGAGGGATTATTGCTGAAGTGAAACACTGACACACTGACAGGAGGGATTATTGCTGAAGGGAAACACTGACAGGAGGGATTATTGCTGAAGTGAAAGAATGACACTCTGACAGGAGGGATTATTGCTGAAGGGAAACACTGACACTGACAGGAGGGATTATTGCTGAAGTGAAAAACTGACACTGACAGGAGGGATTATTGCTGAAGTGAAACACTGACACTCTGACAGGAGGGATTATTGCTGAAGGGAAACACTGACACTCTGACAGGAGGGATTATTGCTGAAGTGAAACACTGACACTCTGACAGGAGGGATTATTGCTGATGTGAAACACTGACACTCTGACAGGAGGGATTATTGCTGAAGGGAAACACTGACAGGAGGGATTATTGCTGAAGTGAAACACTGACACTCTGACAGGAGGGATAATTGCTGAAGTGAAACACTGACACACTGACAGGAGGGATTATTGCTGAAGGGAAACACTGACAGGAGAGATTATTGCTGAAGTGAAAGAATGACACTCTGACAGGAGGGATTATTGCTGAAGGGAAACACTGACACTGACAGGAGGGATTATTGCTGAAGTGAAAAACTGACACTGACAGGAGGGATTATTGCTGAAGGGAAACACTGACACTGACAGGAGGGATTATTGCTGAAGTTAAAAACTGACACTGACAGGAGGGATTATTGCTGAAGTGAAACACTGACACTCTGACAGGAGGGATTATTGCTGAAGGGAAACACTGACACTCTGACAGGAGGGATTATTGCTGAAGTGAAACACTGACACTCTGACAGGAGGGATTATTGCTGAAGTGAAACACTGACACTCTGACAGGAGGGATTATTGCTGAAGTGAAACACTGACACTCTGACAGGAGGGATTATTGCTGAAGTGAAACACTGACACTGACAGGAGGGATTATTGCTGAAGTGAAACACTGACACTGACAGGAGGGATTATTGCTGAAGTGAAACACTGACACTCTGACAGGAGGGATTATTGTTGAAGGGAAACACTGACAGGAGAGTTTATTGCTGAAGTGAAAGAATGACACTCTGACAGGAGGGATTATTGCTGAAGGGAAACACTGACACTGACAGGAGGGATTATTGCTGAAGTGAAAAACTGACACTGACAGGAGGGATTATTGCTGAAGGGAAACACTGACACTGACAGGAGGGATTATTGCTGAAGTGAAAAACTGACACTGACAGGAGGGATTATTGCTGAAGTGAAACACTGACACTCTGACAGGAGGGATTATTGCTGAAGGGAAACACTGACACTCTGACAGGAGGGATTATTGCTGAAGTGAAACACTGACACTCTGACAGGAGGGATTATTGCTGAAGTGAAACACTGACACTCTGACAGGAGGGATTATTGCTGAAGTGAAACACTGACACTCTGACAGGAGGGATTATTGCTGAAGGGAAACACTGACACTCTGACAGGAGAAATTATTGCTGAAGTGAAACACTGACACTCTGACAGGAGGGATTATTGCTGAAGTGAAACACTGACACTCTGACAGGAGGGATAATTGCTGAAGTGAAACACTGACACTCTGACAGGAGGGATTATTGCTGAAGTGAAACACTGACAGTCTGACAGGAGGGATTATTGCTGAAGTGAAACACTGACACTCTGACAGGAGGGATTATTGCTGAAGTGAAACACTGACACTCTGACAGGAAGGATTATTGCTGAAGGGAAACACTGACACTGACAGGAGGGATTATTGCTGAAGTGAAACACTGACACACTGACAGGAGGGATTATTGCTGAAGGGAAACACTGACAGGAGAGATTATTGCTGAAGTGAAAGAATGACACTCTGACAGGAGGGATTATTGCTGAAGGGAAACACTGACACTGACAGGAGGGATTATTGCTGAAGTGAAAAACTGACACTGACAGGAGGGATTATTGCTGAAGGGAAACACTGACACTGACAGGAGGGATTATTGCTGAAGTGAAAAACTGACACTGACAGGAGGGATTATTGCTGAAGTGAAACACTGACACTCTGACAGGAGGGATTATTGCTGAAGGGAAACACTGACACTCTGACAGGAGGGATTATTGCTGAAGTGAAACACTGACACTCTGACAGGAGGGATTATTGCTGAAGTGAAACACTGACACTCTGACAGGAGGGATTATTGCTGAAGTGAAACACTGACACTCTGACAGGAGGGATTATTGCTGAAGTGAAACACTGACACTGACAGGAGGGATTATTGCTGAAGTGAAACACTGACACTGACAGGAGGGATTATTGCTGAAGTGAAACACTGACACTCTGACAGGAGGGATTATTGCTGAAGTGAAACACTGACACTGACAGGAGGGATTATTGCTGAAGTGAAACACTGACACTCTGACAGGAGGGATTATTGCTGAAGTGAAACACTGACACTCTGACAGGAGGGATTATTGCTGAAGTGAAACACTGACAGTCTGACAGGAGGCATTATTGCTGAAGTGAAACACTGACACTCTGACAGGAGGGATTATTGCTGAAGGGAAACACTGACACTCTGACAGGAGGGATTATTGCTGAAGTGAAACACTGACAGTCTGACAGGAGGGATTATTGATGAAGTGAAACACTGACACTCTGACAGGAGGGATTATTGCTGAAGTGAAACACTGACACTGACAGGAGGGATTATTGCTGAAGTGAAACACTGACACTCTGACAGGAGGGATTATTGCTGAAGTGAAACACTGACACTCTGACAGGAGGGATTATTGCTGAAGTGAAACACTGACACTCTGACAGGAAGGATTATTGCTGAAGGGAAACACTGACACTGACAGGAGGGATTATTGCTGAAGTGAAACACTGACACTCTGACAGGAGGGATTATTGCTGAAGTGAAACACTGACACTCTGACAGGAAGGATTATTGCTGAAGGGAAACACTGACACACTGACAGGAGGGATTATTGCTGAAGGGAAACACTGACAGGAGGGATTATTGCTGAAGTGAAAGAATGACACTCTGACAGGAGGGATTATTGCTGAAGGGAAACACTGACACTGACAGGAGGGATTATTGCTGAAGTGAAAAACTGACACTGACAGGAGGGATTATTGCTGAAGTGAAACACTGACACTCTGACAGGAGGGATTATTGCTGAAGGGAAACACTGACACTCTGACAGGAGGGATTATTGCTGAAGTGAAACACTGACACTAACAGGAGGGATTATTGCTGAAGTGAAACACTGACACTGACAGGAGGGATTATTGCTGAAGTGAAACACTGACACTCTGACAGGAGGGATTATTGCTGAAGTGAAACACTGACACTCTGACAGGAGGGATTATTGCTGAAGGGAAACACTGACACTGACAGGAGGGATTATTGCTGAAGTGAAACACTGACACTCTGACAGGAGGGATTATTGCTGAAGTGAAACACTGACACTCTGACAGGAGGGATTATTGCTGAAGTGAAACACTGACACTCTGACAGGAGGGATTATTGCTGAAGTGAAAAACTGACACTGACAGGAGGGATTATTGCTGAAGTGAAACTCTGACACTCTGACAGGAGGGATTATTGCTGAAGTGAAACACTGACACTGACAGGAGGGATTATTGCTGAAGTGAAACACTGACACTGACAGGAGGGATTATTGCTGAAGTGAAACACTGACACTCTGACAGGAGGGATTATTGCTGAAGGGAAACACTGACACTCTGACAGGAGGGATTATTGCTGAAATGAAATACTGACACTCTGACAGGAGGGATTATTGCTGAAGTGAAACACTGACACTCTGACAGGAGGGATTATTGCTGAAGTGAAACACTGACACTCTGACAGGAGGGATTATTGCTGAAGTGAAACACTGACACACTGACAGGAGGGATTATTGCTGAAGTGAAACACTGACACTCTGACAGGAGGGATTATTGCTGAAGTGAAACACTGACACTCTGACAGGAGGGATTATTGCTGAAGTGAAACACTGACACTCTGACAGGAGGGATTATTGATGAAGTGAAACACTGACACTGACAGGAGGGATTATTGCTGAAGTGAAACACTGACACTCTGACAGGAGGGATTATTGCTGAAGTGAAACACTGACACTCTGACAGGAGGGATTATTGCTGAAGTGAAACACTGACACTCTGACAGGAGGGATTATTGCTGAAGTGAAACACTGACACACTGACAGGAGGGATTTTTGCTGAAGTGAAACACTGACAGGAGGGATTATTGCTGAAGTGAAACACTGACACTCTGACAGGAGGGATAATTGCTGAAGTGAAACACTGACACTCTGACAGGAGGGATTATTGCTGAAGTGAAACACTGACACTGACAGGAGGGATTATTGCTGAAGGGAAACACTGACACTCTGACAGGAGGGATTATTGCTGAAGTGAAACACTGACAGGAGGGATTATTACTGAAGTGAAACACTGACAGTCTGACAGGAGGGATTATTGCTGAAGTGAAACACTGACACTCTGACAGGAGGGATTATTGCTGAAGTGAAACACTGACACTCTGACAGGAAGGATTATTGCTGAAGGGAAACACTGACACTGACAGGAGGGATTATTGCTGAAGTGAAACACTGACACACTGACAGGAGGGATTATTGCTGAAGGGAAACACTGACAGGAGGGATTATTGCTGAAGTGAAAGAATGACACTCTGACAGGAGGGATTATTGCTGAAGTGAAACACTGACACTCTGACAGGAGGGATTATTGCTGAAGTGAAACACTGACACGCTGACAGGAGGGATTTTTGCTGAAGTGAAACACTGACAGGAGGGATTATTGCTGAAGTGAAACACTGACACTCTGACAGGAGGGATTATTGCTGAAGTGAAACACTGACACTGACAGGAGGGATTATTGCTGAAGTGAAACACTGACAGGAGGGATTATTGCTGAAGTGAAACACTGACAGTCTGACAGGAGGGATTATTGCTGAAATGAAACACTGACACTCTGACAGGAGGGATTATTGCTGAAGTGAAACACTGACACTCTGACAGGAGGGATTATTGCTGAAGTGAAACACTGACAGTCTGACAGGAGGGATTATTGCTGAAGTGAAACACTGACACTCTGACAGGAGGGATTATTGCTGAAGTGAAACACTGACACTCTGACAGGAGGGATTATTGCTGAAGTGAAACACTGACAGTCTGACAGGAGGGATTATTGCTGAAGTGAAACACTGACACTGACAGGAGGGGTTATTGCTGAAGTGAAAAACTGACACTGACAGGAGGGATTATTGCTGAAGTGAAACACTGACACTCTGACAGGAGGGATTATTGCTGAAGTGAAACACTGACACTCTGACAGGAGGGATTATTGCTGAAGTGAAACACTGACAGTCTGACAGGAGGGATTATTGCTGAAGTGAAACACTGACACTCTGACAGGAGGGATTATTGCTGAAGTGAAACACTGACACTCTGACAGGAGGGATTATTGCTGAAGTGAAAAACTGACACTGACAGGAGGGATTATTGCTGAAGTGAAACACTGACACTGACAGGAGGGATTATTGCTGAAGGGAAACACTGACACTCTGACAGGAGGGATAATTGCTGAAGTGAAACACTGACACTCTGACAGGAGGGATTATTGCTGAAGTGAAACACTGACACTCTGACAGGAGGGATTATTGCTGATGTGAAACACTGACAGTCTGACAGGAGGGATTATTGCTGAAGTGAAACACTGACACTGACAGGAGGGATTATTGCTGAAATGAAACACTGACACTCTGACAGGAGGGATTATTGCTGAAATGAAACACTGACACTGACAGGAGGGATTATTGCTGAAGTGAAAAACTGACACTGACAGGAGGGATTATTGCTGAAGTGAAACACTGACACTGACAGGAGGGATTATTGCTGAAGTGAAACACTGACACTCTGACAGGAGGGATTATTGCTGAAGTGAATTACTGACACTCTGACAGGAGGGATTATTGCTGAAGTGAAACACTGACACTCTGACAGGAGGGATTATTGCTGAAGGGAAACACTGACACTCTGACAGGAGGGATTATTGCTGAAGTGAAACACTGACAGTCTGACAGGAGGGATTATTGCTGAAGTGAAACACTGACAGTCTGACAGGAGGGATTATTGCTGAAGTGAAACACTGACACTCTGACAGGAGGGATTATTGCTGAAGTGGAACACTGACACTCTAACAGGAGGGATTATTGCTGAAGTGAAACACTGACACTCTGACAGGAGGGATTATTGCTGAAGGGAAACACTGACACTGACAGGAGGGATTATTGCTGAAGTGAAACACTGACACTGACAGGAGGGATTATTGCTGAAGGGAAACACTGACACTGACAGGAGGGATTATTGCTGAAGTGAAAAACTGACACTGACAGGAGGGATTATTGCTGAAGGGAAACACTGACACTCTGACAGGAGGGATTATTGCTGAAGTGGAACACTGACACTCTAACAGGAGGGATTATTGCTGAAGTGAAACACTGACACTGACAGGAGGGATTATTGCTGAAGTGAAACACTGACACTCTGACAGGAGGGATTATTGCTGAAGGGAAACACTGACACTGACAGGAGGGATTATTGCTGAAGTGAAACACTGACACTGACAGGAGGGATTATTGCTGAAGGGAAACACTGACACTGACAGGAGGGATTATTGCTGAAGTGAAACACTGACACTGACAGGAGGGATTATTGCTGAAGGGAAACACTGACACTCTGACAGGAGGGATTATTGCTGAAGTGAAACACTGACACTCTGACAGGAGGGATAATTGCTGAAGTGAAACACTGACACTCTGACAGGAGGGATTATTGCTGAAGTGAAACACTGACAGTCTGACAGGAGGGATTATTGCTGAAGTGAAACACTGACACTCTGACAGGAGGGATTATTGCTGAAGTGAAACACTGACACTCTGACAGGAAGGATTATTGCTGAAGGGAAACACTGACACTGACAGGAGGGATTATTGCTGAAGTGAAACACTGACACACTGACAGGAGGGATTATTGCTGAAGGGAGACACTGACAGGAGGGATTATTGCTGAAGTGAAAGAATGACACTCTGACAGGAGGGATTATTGCTGAAGTGAAACACTGACACTCTGACAGGAGGGATTATTGCTGAAGTGAAACACTGACACACTGACAGGAGGGATTTTTGCTGAAGTGAAACACTGACACTGACAGGAGGGATTATTGCTGAAGTGAAACACTGACAGGAGGGATTATTGCTGAAGTGAAACACTGACACTCTGACAGGAGGGATTATTGCTGAAGTGAAACACTGACACTCTGACAGGAGGGATTATTGCTGAAGTGAAACACTGACACTCTGACAGGAGGGATTATTGATGAAGTGAAACACTGACAGTCTGACAGGAGGGATTATTGCTGAAATGAAACACTGACACTCTGACAGGAGGGATTATTGCTGAAGTGAAACACTGACACTCTGACAGGAGGGATTATTGCTGAAGTGAAACACTGACAGTCTGACAGGAGGGATTATTGCTGAAGTGAAACACTGACACTGACAGGAGGGGTTATTGCTGAAGTGAAAAACTGACACTGACAGGAGGGATTATTGCTGAAGTGAAACACTGACACTCTGACAGGAGGGATTATTGCTGAAGTGAAACACTGACACTCTGACAGGAGGGATTATTGCTGAAGTGAAACACTGACAGTCTGACAGGAGGGATTATTGCTGAAGTGAAACACTGACACTCTGACAGGAGGGATTATTGCTGAAGTGAAACACTGACACTCTGACAGGAGGGATTATTGCTGAAGGGAAAAACTGACACTGACAGGAGGGATTATTGCTGAAGTGAAACACTGACACTGACAGGAGGGATTATTGCTGAAGGGAAACACTGACACTGACAGGAGGGATTATTGCTGAAGTGAAACACTGACACTGACAGGAGGGGTTATTGCTGAAGTGAAAAACTGACACTGACAGGAGGGATTATTGCTGAAGTGAAACACTGACACTCTGACAGGAGGGATTATTGCTGAAGTGAAACACTGACACTCTGACAGGAGGGATTATTGCTGAAGTGAAACACTGACAGTCTGACAGGAGGGATTATTGCTGAAGTGAAACACTGACACTCTGACAGGAGGGATTATTGCTGAAGTGAAACACTGACACTCTGACAGGAGGGATTATTGCTGAAGGGAAACACTGACACTGACAGGAGGGATTATTGCTGAAGTGAAACACTGACACTGAAAGGAGGGATTATTGCTGAAGGGAAAAACTGACACTCTGATAGGAGGGATTATTGCTGAAGTGAAACACTGACACTCTGACAGGAGGGATTATTGATGAAGTGAAACACTGACAGTCTGACAGGAGGGATTATTGCTGAAATGAAACACTGACACTCTGACAGGAGGGATTATTGCTGAAGTGAAACACTGACACTCTGACAGGAGGGATTATTGCTGAAGTGAAACACTGACAGTCTGACAGGAGGGATTATTGCTGAAGTGAAACACTGACACTGACAGGAGGGGTTATTGCTGAAGTGAAAAACTGACACTGACAGGAGGGATTATTGCTGAAGTGAAACACTGACACTGACAGGAGGGATTATTGCTGAAGGGAAACACTGACACTCTGACAGGAGGGATAATTGCTGAAGTGAAACACTGACACTCTGACAGGAGGGATTATTGCTGAAGTGAAACACTGACACTCTGACAGGAGGGATTATTGCTGATGTGAAACACTGACAGTCTGACAGGAGGGATTATTGCTGAAGTGAAACACTGACACTGACAGGAGGGGTTATTGCTGAAGTGAAACACTGACACTCTGACAGGAGGGATTATTGCTGAAATGAAACACTGACACTCTGACAGGAGGGATTATTGCTGAAGTGAAAAACTGACACTGACAGGAGGGATTATTGCTGAAGTGAAACACTGACACTGACAGGAGGGATTATTGCTGAAGTGAAACACTGACACTCTGACAGGAGGGATTATTGCTGAAGTGAATTACTGACACTCTGACAGGAGGGATTATTGCTGAAGTGAAACACTGACACTCTGACAGGAGGGATTATTGCTGAAGGGAAACACTGACACTCTGACAGGAGGGATTATTGCTGAAGTGAAACACTGACAGTCTGACAGGAGGGATTATTGCTGAAGTGAAACACTGACAGTCTGACAGGAGGGATTATTGCTGAAGTGAAACACTGACACTCTGACAGGAGGGATTATTGCTGAAGTGAAACACTGACACTCTAACAGGAGGGATTATTGCTGAAGTGAAACACTGACACACTGACAGGAGGGATTATTGCTGAAGTGAAACACTGACACTCTGACAGGAGGGATTATTGCTGAAGTGAAACACTGACACTGACAGGAGGGATTATTGCTGAAGTGAAACACTGACACTGACAGGAGGGATTATTGCTGAAGTGAAACACTGACACTCTGACAGGAGGGATTATTGCTGAAGGGAAACACTGACACTGACAGGAGGGATTATTGCTGAAGTGAAACACTGACACTGACAGGAGGGATTATTGCTGAAGTGAAACACTGACACTCTGACAGGAGGGATTATTGCTGAAGGGAAACACTGACACTGACAGGAGGGATTATTGCTGAAGTGAAACACTGACACTGACAGGAGGGATTATTGCTGAAGGGAAACACTGACACTCTGACAGGAGGGATGATTGCTGAAGGGAAACACTGACACTCTGACAGGAGGGATTATTGCTGAAGTGAAACACTGACAGTCTGACAGGAGGGATTATTGCTGAAGTGAAACACTGACAGTCTGACAGGAGGGATTATTGCTGAAGTGAAACACTGACACTCTGACAGGAGGGATTATTGCTGAAGTGAAACACTGACACTGACAGGAGGGATTATTGCTGAAGTGAAACACTGACACTCTGACAGGAGGGATTATTGCTGAAGTGAATTACTGACACTCTGACAGGAGGGATTATTGCTGAAGTGAAACACTGACACTCTGACAGGAGGGATTATTGCTGAAGGGAAACACTGACACTCTGACAGGAGGGATTATTGCTGAAGGGAAACACTGACACTCTGACAGGAGGGATTATTGCTGAAGTGAAACACTGACAGTCTGACAGGAGGGATTATTGCTGAAGTGAAACACTGACAGTCTGACAGGAGGGATTATTGCTGAAGTGAAACACTGACACTCTGACAGGAGGGATTATTGCTGAAGTGAAACACTGACACTCTAACAGGAGGGATTATTGCTGAAGTGAAACACTGACACACTGACAGGAGGGATTATTGCTGAAGTGAAACACTGACACTCTGACAGGAGGGATTATTGCTGAAGTGAAACACTGACACTGACAGGAGGGATTATTGCTGAAGTGAAACACTGACACTGACAGGAGGGATTATTGCTGAAGTGAAACACTGACACTCTGACAGGAGGGATTATTGCTGAAGGGAAACACTGACACTGACAGGAGGGATTATTGCTGAAGTGAAACACTGACACTGACAGGAGGGACTATTGCTGAAGTGAAACACTGACACTCTGACAGGAGGGATTATTGCTGAAGGGAAACACTGACACTGACAGGAGGGATTATTGCTGAAGTGAAACACTGACACTGACAGGAGGGATTATTGCTGAAGGGAAACACTGACACTCTGACAGGAGGGATGATTGCTGAAGGGAAACACTGACACTCTGACAGGAGGGATTATTGCTGAAGTGAAACACTGACAGTCTGACAGGAGGGATTATTGCTGAAGTGAAACACTGACAGTCTGACAGGAGGGATTATTGCTGAAGTGAAACACTGACAGTCTGACAGGAGGGATTATTGCTGAAGTGAAACACTGACACTCTGACAGGAGGGATTATTGCTGAAGTGAAACACTGACACTCTGACAGGAGGGATTATTGCTGAAGTGAAACACTGACACACTGACAGGAGGGATTATTGCTGAAGTGAAACACTGACACTCTGAGAGGAGGGATTATTGCTGAAGGGAAACACTGACACTGACAGGAGGGATTATTGCTGAAGTGAAACACTGACACTGACAGGAGGGATTATTGCTGAAGTGAAACACTGACACTGACAGGAGGGATTATTGCTGAAGTGAAACACTGACACTCTGACAGGAGGGATTATTGCTGAAGGGAAACACTGACACTGACAGGAGGGATTATTGCTGAAGTGAAACACTGACACTGACAGGAGGGATTATTGCTGAAGTGAAACACTGACACACTGACAGGAGGGATTATTGCTGAAGTGAAACACTGACACTCTGACAGGAGGGATTATTGCTGAAGTGAAACACTGACACTCTGACAGGAGGGATTATTGCTGAAGTGAAACACTGACACACTGACAGGAGGGATTATTGCTGAAGTGAAACACTGACACTGACAGGAGGGATTATTGCTGAAGTGAAACACTGACACTCTGACAGGAGGGATTATTGCTGAAGGGAAACACTGACACTGACAGGAGGGATTATTGCTGAAGTGAAACACTGACACTGACAGGAGGGATTATTGCTGAAGTGAAACACTGACACTCTGACAGGAGGGATTATTGCTGAAGGGAAACACTGACACTGACAGGAGGGATTATTGCTGAAGTGAAACACTGACACTGACAGGAGGGATTATTGCTGAAGTGAAACACTGACACACTGACAGGAGGGATTATTGCTGAAGTGAAACACTGACACTCTGACAGGAGGGATTATTGCTGAAGTGAAACACTGACACTCTGACAGGAGGGATTATTGCTGAAGTGAAACACTGACACACTGACAGGAGGGATTATTGCTGAAGTGAAACACTGACACTGACAGGAGGGATTATTGCTGAAGTGAAACACTGACACTCTGACAGGAGGGATTATTGCTGAAGTGAAACACTGACACTGACAGGAGGGATTATTGCTGAAGTGAAACACTGACACACTGACAGGAGGGATTATTGCTGAAGGGAAACACTGACACTGACAGGAGGGATTATTGCTGAAGTGAAACACTGACACTCTGACAGGAGGGATTATTGCTGAAGTGAAACACTGACACTCTGACAGGAGGGATTATTGCTGAAGTGAAACACTGACACTCTGACAGGAGGGATTATTGCTGAAGTGAAACACTGACACTCTGACAGGAGGGATTATTGCTGAAGTGAAACACTGACACTCTGACAGGAGGGATTATTGCTGAAGTGAAACACTGACACTCTGACAGGAGGGATTATTGCTGAAGTGAAACACTGACAGTCTGACAGGAGGGATTATTGCTGAAGTGAAACACTGACACTCTGATAGGAGGGATTATTGCTGAAGTGAAACACTGACACTCTGACAGGACTGATTATTGCTGAAGTGAATCACTGACACTGACAGGAGGGATTATTGTTGAAGTGAAACACTGACACTCTGACAGGAGGGATTATTGCTGAAGTGAAACACTGACACTCTGACAGGAGGGATTATTGCTGAAGTGAAACAATGACACTGACAGGAGGGTTTATTGCTGAAGTGAAACACTGACAGTCTGACAGGAGGGATTATTGCTGAAGTGAAACACTGACACTCTGATAGGAGGGATTATTGCTGAAGTGAAACACTGACACTCTGACAGGACTGATTATTGCTGAAGTGAATCACTGACACTGACAGGAGGGATTATTGTTGAAGTGAAACACTGACACTCTGACAGGAGGGATTATTGCTGAAGTGAAACACTGACACTCTAACAGGAGGGATTATTGCTGAAGTGAAACACTGACACTCTGACAGGAGGGATTATTGCTGAAGTGAAACACTGACACTCTGACAGGAGGGATTATTGCTGAAGTGAAACACTGACACTCTGACAGGAGGGATTATTGCTGAAGTGAAACACTGACACACTGACAGGAGGGATTATTGCTGAAGTGAAACACTGACACTGACAGGAGGGATTATTGCTGAAGTGAAACACTGACACTCTGACAGGAGGGATTATTGCTGAAGTGAAACACTGACACTGACAGGAGGGATTATTGCTGAAGTGAAACACTGACACACTGACAGGAGGGATTATTGCTGAAGGGAAACACTGACACTGACAGGAGGGATTATTGCTGAAGTGAAACACTGACACTCTGACAGGAGGGATTATTGCTGAAGTGAAACACTGACACTCTGACAGGAGGGATTATTGCTGAAGTGAAACACTGACACTCTGACAGGAGGGATTATTGCTGAAGTGAAACACTGACACTCTGACAGGAGGGATTATTGCTGAAGTGAAACACTGACACTCTGACAGGAGGGATTATTGCTGAAGTGAAACACTGACACTCTGACAGGAGGGATTATTGCTGAAGTGAAAAACTGACACTGGCAGGAGGGATTATTGCTGAAGTGAAACACTGACACACTGACAGGAGGGATTATTGCTGAAGTGAAACAATGACACTGACAGGAGGGTTTATTGCTGAAGTGAAACACTGACAGTCTGACAGGAGGGATTATTGCTGAAGTGAAACACTGACACTCTGATAGGAGGGATTATTGCTGAAGTGAAACACTGACACTCTGACAGGACTGATTATTGCTGAAGTGAATCACTGACACTGACAGGAGGGATTATTGTTGAAGTGAAACACTGACACTCTGACAGGAGGGATTATTGCTGAAGTGAAACACTGACACTCTAACAGGAGGGATTATTGCTGAAGTGAAACACTGACACTCTGACAGGAGGGATTATTGCTGAAGTGAAACACTGACACTCTGACAGGAGGGATTATTGCTGAAGTGAAACACTGACACTGACAGGAGGGATTATTTCTGAAGTGAAACACTGACACTCTGACAGGAGGGATTATTGCTGAAGTGAAACACTGACACTCTGACAGGAGGGATTATTGCTGAAGTGAAACACTGACACTCTGACAGGAGGGATTATTGCTGAAGGGAAACACTGACCCTCTGACAGGAGGGATTATTGCTGAAGGGAAACACTGACACTCTGACAGGAGGGATTATTGCTGAAGTGAAACACTGACACTCTGACAGGAGGGATTATTGCTGAAGTGAAACACTGACACTCTGACAGGAGGGATTATTGCTGAAGCGAAACACTGACACTCTGACAGGAGGGATTATTGCTGAAGTGAAACACTGACACTCTGACAGGAGGGATTATTGCTGAAGTGAAACACTGACACTGACAGGAGGGATTATTGCTGAAGTGAAACACTGACACTGACAGGAGGGATTATTGCTGAAGTGAAACACTGACACTGACAGGAGGGATTATTGCTGAAGTGAAACACTGACACTCTGACAGGAGGGATTATTGCTGAAGTGAAACACTGACACTCTGACAGGAGGGATTATTACTGAAGTGAAACACTGACACTCTGACAGGAGGGATTATTGCTGAAGTGAAACACTGACACTCTGACAGGAGGGATTATTGCTGAAGTGAAACACTGACACTCTGACAGGAGGGATTATTGCTGAAGTGAAACACTGACACACTGACAGGAGGGATTATTGCTGAAGTGAAACACTGACACTCTGACAGGAGGGATTATTGCTGAAGTGAAACACTGACACTCTGACAGGAGGGATTATTGCTGAAGTGAAACACTGACACTCTGACAGGAGGGATTATTGCTGAAGTGAAACACTGACACTCTGACAGGAGGGATTATTGCTGAAGTGAAACACTGACACTCTGACAGGAGGGATTATTGCTGAAGGGAAACACTGACACTGACAGGAGGGATTATTGCTGAAGTGAAACACTGACACTCTGACAGGAGGGATTATTGCTGAAGTGAAACACTGACACTCTGACAGGAGGGATTATTGCTGAAGTGAAACATTGACACTGACAGAAGGGATTATTGCTGAAGTGAAACACTGACACTCTGACAGGAGGGATTATTGCTGAAGGGAAACACTGACACTCTGACAGGAGGGATTATTGCTGAAGTGAAACACTGACACTCTGACAGGAGGGATTGTTGCTGAAGTGAAACACTGACACTCTGACAGGAGGGATTATTGCTGAAGTGAAACACTGACACTGACAGGAGGGATTATTGCTGAAGTGAAACACTGACACTCTGACAGGAGGGATTATTGCTGAAGGGAAACACTGACACTCTGACAGGAGGGATTATTGCTGAAGTAAAACACTGACACTGACAGGAGGGATTATTGCTGAAGCGAAACACTGACACTGACAGGAGGGAATATTGCTGAAGTGAAACACTGACACTGACAGGAGGGATTATTGCTGAAGTGAAACACTGACACTCTGACAGGAGGGATTATTGCTGAAGTGAAACACTGACACTCTGACAGGAGGGATTATTGCTGAAGTGAAACACTGACACTCTGACAGGAGGGATTATTGCTGAAGTGAAACACTGACACTCTGACAGGAGGGATTATTGCTGAAGGGAAACACTGACACTCTGACAGGAGGGATTATTGCTGAAGTGAAACACTGACAGTCTGACAGGAGGGATTATTGCTGAAGTGAAACACTGACACTCTGACAGGAGGGATTATTGCTGAAGTGAAACACTGACACACTGACAGGAGGGATTATTGCTGAAGGGAAACACTGACAGGAGGGATTATTGCTGAAGTGAAAGAATGACACTCTGACAGGAAGGATTATTGCTGAAGGGAAACACTGACACTGACAGGAGGGATTATTGCTGAAGTGAAACACTGACACTCTTACAGGAGGGATTATTGCTGAAGTGAAACACTGACACTGACAGGAGGGATTATTGCTGAAGTGAAACACTGACACTGACAGGAGGGATTATTGCTGAAGTGAAACACTGACACTGACAGGAGGGATTATTGCTGAAGTGAAACACTGACACTGACAGGAGGGATTATTGCTGAAGTGAAACACTGACACTCTGACAGGAGGGATTATTGCTGAAGTGAAACACTGACACTCTTACAGGAGGGATTATTGCTGAAGTGAAACACTGACACTGACAGGAGGGATTATTGCTGAAGTGAAACACTGACACTGACAGGAGGGATTATTGCTGAAGTGAAACACTGACACTGACAGGAGGGATTATTGCTGAAGTGAAACACTGACACTGACAGGAGGGATTATTGCTGAAGGGAAACACTGACAGGAGGGATTATTGCTGAAGTGAAAGAATGACACTCTGACAGGAGGGATTATTGCTGAAGGGAAACACTGACACTGACAGGAGGGATTATTGCTGAAGTGAAACACTGACACTCTTACAGGAGGGATTATTGCTGAAGTGAAACACTGACACTCTGACAGGAGGGATTATTGCTGAAGTGAAACACTGACACTGACAGGAGGGATTATTGCTGAAGTGAAACACTGACACTGACAGGAGGGATTATTGCTGAAGTGAAACACTGACACTGACAGGAGGGATTATTGCTGAAGTGAAACACTGACACTCTGACAGGAGGGATTATTGCTGAAGTGAAACACTGACACTGACAGGAGGGATTATTGCTGAAGTGAAACACTGACACTCTGACAGGAGGGATTATTGCTGAAGGGAAACACTGACACTCTGACAGGAAGGATTATTGCTGAAGTGAAACACTGACACTGACAGGAGGGATTACTGCTGAAGTGAAACACTGACACTCTGACAGGAGGGATTATTACTGAAGTGAAACACTGACACTCTGACAGGAGGGATTATTGCTGAAGTGAAACACTGACACTCTGACAGGAGGGATTATTGCTGAAGTGAAACACTGACACTGACAGGAGGGATTATTGCTGAAGTGAAACACTGACACTCTGACAGGAGGGATTATTGCTGAAGTGAAACACTGACACTCTGACAGGAGGGATTATTGCTGAAGTGAAACACTGACACTCTGACAGGAGGTATTATTGCTGAAGGGAAACACTGACACTGACAGGAGGGATTATTGCTGAAGCGAAACACTGACACTCTGACAGGAGGGATTATTGCTGAAGTGAAACACTGTCACTGACAGGAGGGATTATTGCTGAAGTGAAACACTGACACTCTGACAGGAGGGATTATTGCTGAAGGGAAACACTGACACTGACAGGAGGGATTATTGCTGAAGTGAAACACTGACACTCTGACAGGAGGGATTATTGCTGAAGTGAAACACTGACACTGACAGGTGGGATTATTGCTGAAGTGAAACACTGACACTCTGACAGGAGGGATTATTGTTGAAGTGAAACACTGACACTCTGACAGGAGGGATTATTGCTGAAGGGAAACACTGACACTCTGACAGGAGGGATTATTGCTGAAGTGAAACACTGACACTCTGACAGGAGGGATTATTGCTGAAGTGAAACACTGACACTCTGACAGGAGGTATTATTGCTGAAGGGAAACACTGACACTCTGACAGGAGGGATTATTGCTGAAGTGAAACACTGACACTCTGACAGGAGGGATTATTGCTGAAGGGAAACACTGACACTCTGACAGGAGGGATTATTGCTGAAGCGAAACACTGACACTCTGACAGGAGGGATTATTGCTGAAGTGAAACACTGACACTGACAGGAGGGATTATTGCTGAAGTGAAACACTGACACTCTGACAGGAGGGATTATTGCTGAAGTGAAACACTGACACTGACAGGAGGGATTATTGCTGAAGTGAAACACTGACACTCTGACAGGAGGGATTATTGCTGAAGGGAAACACTGACACTGACAGGAGGGATTATTGCTGAAGTGAAACACTGACACTCTGACAGGAGGGATTATTGCTGAAGGGAAACACTGACACTGACAGGAGGGATTATTGCTGAAGTGAAACACTGACACTCTGACAGGAGGGATTATTGCTGAAGTGAAACACTGACACTCTGACAGGAGGGATTATTGCTGAAGGGAAACACTGACACTCTGACAGGAGGGATTATTGCTGAAGTGAAACACTGACACTCTGACAGGAGGGATTATTGCTGAAGTGAAACACTGACACTGACAGGAGGGATTATTGCTGAAGTGAAACACTGACACTCTGACAGGAGGGATTATTGCTGAAGTGAAACACTGACACTCTGACAGGAGGGATTATTGCTGAAGTGAAACACTGACACTCTGACAGGAGGGATTATTGCTGAAGTGAAACACTGACACTGACAGGAGGGATTATTGCTGAAGTGAAACACTGACACTGACAGGAGGGATTATTGCTGAAGTGAAACACTGACACTCTGACAGGAGGGATTATTGCTGAAGGGAAACACTGACACTCTGACAGGAGGTATTATTGCTGAAGTGAAACACTGACAGTCTGACAGGAGGGATTATTGCTGAAATGAAACACTGACACTCTGACAGGAGGGATTATTGCTGAAGTGAAACACTGACAGTCTGACAGGAGGGATTATTGCTGAAGTGAAACACTGACACTCTGGCAGGAGGGATTATTGCTGAAGTGAAACACTGACACTGACAGGAGGGATTATTGCTGAAGGGAAACACTGACACTCTGACAGGAGGGATTATTGCTGAAGTGAAACACTGACAGTCTGACAGGAGGGATTATTGCTGAAATGAAACACTGACACTCTGACAGGAGGGATTATTGCTGAAGTGAAACACTGACAGTCTGACAGGAGGGATTATTGCTGAAGTGAAAAACTGACACTCTGACAGGAGGGATTATTGCTGAAGTGAAACACTGACACTCTTACAGGAGGGATTATTGCTGAAGTGAAACACTGACACTGACAGGAGGGATTATTGCTGAAGTGAAATACTGACACTGACAGGAGGGATTATTGCTGAAGTGAAACACTGACACTCTGACAGGAGGGATTATTGCTGAAGTGAAACACTGACACTGACAGGAGGGATTATTGCTGAAGTGAAACACTGACACTCTGACAGGAGGGATTATTGCTGAAGTGAAACACTGACACTCTGACAGGAGGGATTATTTCTGAAGGGAAACACTGACACTCTGACAGGAGGGATTATTGCTGAAGTGAAACACTGACACTCTGACAGGAGGGATTATTGCTGAAGTGAAACACTGACACTGACAGGAGGGATTATTGCTGAAGTGAAACACTGACACTCTGACAGGAGGGATTATTGCTGAAGGGAAACACTGACACTCTGACAGGAGGGATTATTGCTGAAGTGAAACACTGACACTGACAGGAGGGATTATTGCTGAAGTGAAACACTGACACTGACAGGAGGGATTATTGCTGAAGTGAAACACTGACACTCTGACAGGAGGGATTATTGCTGAAATGAAACACTGACACTCTGACAGGAGGGATTATTGCTGAAGGGAAACACTGACACTCTGACAGGAGGGATTATTGCTGAAGTGAAACACTGACACTCTGACAGGAGGGATTATTGCTGAAGTGAAACACTGACACTCTGACAGGAGGGATTATTGCTGAAGTGAAACACTGACACTCTGACAGGAGGGATTATTGCTGAAGTGAAACACTGACACTGACAGGAGGGATTATTGCTGAAGTGAAACACTGACACTGACAGGAGGGATTATTGCTGAAGTGAAACGCTGACACTGACAGGAGGGATTATTGCTGAAGTGAAACACTGACACTCTGACAGGAGGGATTATTGCTGAAGTGAAACACTGACACTCTGACAGGAGGGATTATTGCTGAAGTGAAACACTGACACTCTGACAGGAGGGATTATTGCTGAAGTGAAACACTGACACTCTGACAGGAGGGATTATTGCTGAAGTGAAACACTGACACTCTGACAGGAGGGATTATTGCTGAAGTGAAACACTGACACTCTGACAGGAGGGATTATTGCTGAAGTGAAACACTGACACTCTGACAGGAGGGATTATTGCTGAAGTGAAACACTGACACTCTGACAGGAGGGATTATTGCTGAAGTGAAACACTGACACTCTGACAGGAGGGATTATTGCTGAAGTGAAACACTGACACTCTGACAGGAGTGATTATTGCTGAAGTGAAACACTTGTGGCACTGCCACTTAAATTGAATGTTTGGTTCTACGTGGTACAGTAAACGTACCATGTGTTGCGCCTTAATTGGGCAGCACGGAAGCCTGGCCAGGTTCCAAATACATTTCGAGGTTCTTATTCGCTGGAAGCGGCAGCGTTGTTAATGGAAAGATTGTTTTAGACAAGTATAAATAGTACCTTTGTTACGCCATGGGGGGGGGGCTGCTTACCTGCCTTGTGAGTTCCTGTCATCTCCTTGGTTCCTGTTCAGGGACTCTATTCCTTGTTTTTGAAAAGTCCGCGGCGTTCTTTTTCCCGGGGTGGTTTGCCATGGTAGAGCGATCCTGTTTACCTTCGACTGTCGTTCTTGGTGGAAGTTGATTTGTTTTTTTTATCAGCAAGTGCTTTGTTCCAGTTTCAGGCTGTATTAGCCGGTGTTGTTCACCTTTGCTGCCCATGATCGCTAAAGCCTGGAGCCGGCTTGTAATGCACCACGTTGCTGACAGTGTTGGTTTTTCAAGTGCATGTTCATAGTTTTTGTGGATTACTGGTCATCGTCTTCTGAGAGGATCTTCAAGCAAGCGTGTACCCAGGAGTTTGGTGAGATCGTTGTTTTTTTATTTTTGTTGCGGGACTGTTTTGTTTTTTTGTTTTATTTTGTTACTTTGTTCTCGCAGTGGATATTTTGCTGGCTTGTTTATGTTTCGTTTTTTTTGCTCGGAACTTCTTTTCCATCTTGTTTTGTTGAACAGTTTCAATTTATTTTCGCCAATAAATGTTTAAGGTTACCCCGTGTTTCTATAGTGTATTTATTGGGGGATCTCGCGTCCTTGATGCACTGTCGCTTCGCCCTTCCCCTTGTTAATAATTTGGGTATATTTGATACAGGGAGGTAATCCCGCCGTTGGGATTAGTTTTGTACTAAGAGCGAGATGTTACAAAGCAGTGGAGAAAGTTACTGTGAAGATGGACACCCTTAGGATACGAACCATTGCCTTGACCATGTGGAGGCATTTCAAGACAAACTTAATGATATGGAAGACCGATCAAGGCGCTGCAACATGCATGTGGTTAATCTACCAGAGGGACAAGAGGGGAGCAATCCCATCCAGTACCTCTGTGGATCCCCAGCCTTGCTCTCCCCTCATCTTCTTCAGCGATCCCGATCGAGACAGACAGAGCACACTGCGTGTTTAATAGCTCAACACATGGCTCTAACAAACCATGTACACTAGTATTTAAGTTCAGTTCTGGTCACCTCGTTACAAAAAGGATATTGCTGCTCTAGAAAGAATGCAAAGAAGAGCAACCAGAATTATCCCGGATTTAAAAGGCATGTCGTATATAGACAGGCTAAAATAAGTGAACCTGTTCAGTCTTGAACAAAGAAGACTACGCGGCGATCTGATTCAAACATTCAAAATCCTAAAAGGTATAGACAATGTCAACCCAGGGGACTTTTTCAACCAGAAAAAAGAAACAAGGACCAGGGGTCACAAATGGAGATTAGATAAAGGGGCATTCAGAACAGAAAATAGGAGGCACTTTTTTACACAGAGAATTGTGAGGGTCTGGAACCAACTCCCCAGTAATGTTGTTGAAGCTGACACCCTGGGATCCTTCAAGAAGCTGCTTGATGAGATTCTGGGATCAATAAGCTACTAACAACCAAACGAGCAAGATGGGCCGAATGGCCTCCTCTCGTTTGTAAGCTTTCTTATGTTCTTAATCTACCTAGCAATATTACAGGTTTCTTATGAGGGGAAATACTGTCATTTGAGTCTCCTGTTGAAGTAGAGAAATTCCACCAGCCCAGGGCCACTACCTCGCAGGAGAGCTCTCATCTTTTATCCTGCCCCCCAACAAGAGGACTCAGTCGCAGATGAGTAACTGTTAGGCTTGATCTCTGCGCCGCTCTACAGAACTGCATAGCTGTGTATTTCAATGGGGACTGTTAAATGTTGACCCTTATTATTAGTGGGTAAGGGATGTTCAATGTTAGACATCGCTGTGTGCATGTCACAGGTATTGACAGTAGGGAGGGGTGGGAGGAGGAGGAGGGGATCCCCTGGGCTCTGGGGGGGGGGGGGGATTGGTGGGAGGGACATATCGTGGGTTCTTTACTCTGTAAGCCTTATATTAACTAAGGGAGGGGGGATCCCTCAGGCTCTGGGGGCAGGGGGTTGGTGGGAGGGACATATCGTGGGTTCTTTTCTCTGTTCTTGTTCTTTTGGGAGTTCTAAGTACCTTCTGTGTTTTTGTAAACTTACTGTAATCTTGCCTGCACTTTATTTTGGTACGTTGCTGTTGGGTGGATTTCTCAATGCTTTCTTATCTATATCATACTGTGTTTTTATGCAAAGGTACTCGATTATTTATGTAGGCAAAAGGCTGACATAGCTTTGATTCAAGAAATGCATTTAAAGCCAATAGACACATTTTGATTTCAAAATGGTCGTTCTAAGTTAATTATAGCTTCCAGCGATGGATTAAAGACAACGGGAGCTTCAATCTTCATGAAACGCAACATGGATATGTCTATCGATAGGATTATTTCTGATCAAATGGGTAGACTGGCACTCTGCTATGCTATAGTGAATGGCGGAAAAATTGGTTTTGCATCGATCTACGCGCCTTCAGTATATGAGCGTGCATTTTTTCCTTGGCTCACAAATGAATTGCTATCTTTGGGAGAGTATAAGTTAATAGTGGGCGCAGACATGAATGTGTGTGTTGACAATCAATTGGACAGATCCTCAGCCAGTATTTCGAATACACAGTCAGCAGCTTCTAATGCTCTGTGTATTTTCATTAAGGATTTGAATTTGACTGACTTATGGCAATTTCAAAATCCATCTGCCAAGGATTTCACGTATTTTTCTCCATATCAAAAACCATTTTCTAGGGTTGATTTTATTCTTTCCTTTGCTAATATTTCATGCTGCTATGGTAATGTGGATATACTGCCTAGAAATATCTCTGACCACTATGCAGTTGTGTCTATACTTAACCTGGCTCCCAGCCAAGGCAAATTGACCAGGTGGAGATTCAATACTTAACTTCTCCAGAATCAGGATTTTCTGACTCAGTTTAGATCAAAATGTACAGAATGTATTAATATTAATGTGGGTTTGGTAAACAATCAAGCAATGAGTTGTGCTGCTATCAAGAGTTTTATGTGTGGTAATGCGATTTGGTTTTCATCCCATCTAAAAAAGTCAAAATTGCAATTGATATCTCAGCTGGAGTCTGGCTGTAGCAATTTAGAAAACACTTTAAATTCTCATTACAGTAGTGCTGTTGATTCAAAATTGAGGGCAGAACGGGCAGAACTGAATAATTTGTTAAAACAGAGGGTTGAATTTTGCATGCACTCTACCAAGCACAAATGGAACTCTACCAAGCGGATGGAAGCGACATCGTGGGAGAAGTACGAGTGGACAAGTACAACACAGTTAGAAGCAGAAAGGAGGAATTACATCTTTAAATCTGGAGTTGCTTTAATCAGAAAACATTGCAGCTTAAAGCCTTGCAGCTGCGTGTATTTTTCTGATAACAAGCTGAAACTCGGAGCAGCTGATTCAAATCCCTCGGAGCAGCTGATTCAAATCCCGCGGCGTTCTGGGACACGGGGGAGGGCCGGAGCCCGCAGCACAAACACAAACAAAAGGCAAGCAGGCTTCCCAGCGACAGCGGGTGGAAGCGACATCGTGGGAGAAGTACGAGTGGACAAGTACAACGCAGTTAGAAGCAGAAAGGAGGAACTACATCTTTACATCTGGAGTTGCTTTAATCAGAAAACATTGCAGCTTAAGCCTTGCAGCTGCGTGTATTTTTCTGATAACAAGCTGAAACTTGGAGCAGCTGATTCAAATCCCGCGGAGTTCTGAGACAAGGGGGAGGGGCGACAGCGTGTGGAAGCGACATCGTGGGAGAAGTACAGTCGTGGACAAGTACAACACAGTTAGAAGCAGTTTGAAAGCAGGTTGACAGCTGCAGAAGCTAAACTAAACTTCCAAAAAAATGGTCCTCAAGCCAGTAATTTGTGACAACTGCATGATTATTATTATTATTATTATTTATTTCTTAGCAGACGCCCTTATCCAGGGCGACTTACAATCGTAAGCAAAAACATTTCAAGCGTTACAATACAAGTAATACAATAAGAGCAAGAAATACAATAACTTTAGTTCAAGTAAAGTACAAGTTTGACAAACCACAATTCAATAATACAGCAGGTAATAGTGATAGTTACATCAGGATATGTTTAAATAGTGATAGTTACATCAGGATGTGATTAAATACAAAGTACTACAGGTTAAAAGCTTGGCAGATTACAGTATTCTGAAGTACAGGATTAAATGCAGTAAAATAGGGGCTGATAAGAGCAAAATAAAGCACATTTACATGAAGGGTGATAGTGTCCCAGGATACAAACAGAGGAGTTCTACAGGTGCTCTTTGAAGAGGTGAGTCTTAAGGAGGCGCCGGAATGTGGTCAGGGACTGGGCAGTCCGGACATCTGTAGGAAGGTCATTCCACCACTGCGGAGCAAGGGTGGAGAAGGAGCGGGCTTTGGAGGCAGGGGAGCGTAGCGGTGGTAGAGCTAGTCTTCTAGTGCAGGCGGAGCGGAGAGGTCGAGTGGGGGTGTAGGGAGAGATGAGGGTCTGGAGGTAGCTGGGTGCAGACTGGTCAAGGCATCTGTAGGCTAGTACAAGAGTCTTGAACTGGATGCGAGCGGTGATCGGGAGCCAGTGGAGCGAGCGGAGTAGTGGAGTAGCGTGGGCGAAGCGAGGCAGAGAGAACACTAGGCGGGCAGCAGAGTTCTGGATGAGCTGGAGCGGACGGGTGGCGGACGCAGGGAGGCCAGCCAGGAGGGAGTTGCAGTAGTCTAGGCGGGAGAGTACCAGGGCCTGGACCAGGAGCTGGGTAGCATAGTTGGTGAGGAAGGGTCGGATTCTTCGGATGTTGCTCAGGAAGAATCTGCAAGTACGTGCCAGAGTGGAGATGTGCTGGGAATAAGAGAGGCAGGGGTCCAGGGTGACTCCAAGGTTCTTAGCTGAGGAAGAGGGAGAGAGTGTGGTAGATTCCAGAGGAACAGAGATGGAGAGATCAGAGGAGGGGGAGGAGGAGGGAAAGAAAAGGAGGTCAGATTTAGAGAGGTTGAGTTTGAGGTGATGCGAGTGCATCCAGGAGGAAATAGCAGACTTAATGATGTGGGAAATCCGAGGAAACCCAACAGAGCTCAACCAAGTTTGTGTAAAGTGCTGCACGATCCAGGACTTGCTTCAGCGATTAAGCCTGCTAGAAAAGGAGCTGGAGGAAATGAGACAGCAACAGGAGCTTGAGGATCCGACACACCCACAATTCATGGAAGTCTGCACCCCTAGCAGACTGAAAGCCACCAGGGAGATGGAAGAGAGTCGAAACAGCTGGGTTCAGATAGGCAGAAGCAGGGAAAATAAGAAACTTCGTCAAACACAACCACCAGACATCCAGACATCCAACACATTTGAGCCACTTCAACATTTAGATGACCAAGACAAACATCAAGAGAACGTAAGAAACAACATCCAAGACCCTATAGACAGTGCTGGCCAGGCAGCAAAAAGAAGGGAGGTCATGATTATTGGGGACTCCATATTGAGAAACACAGCAAGTTCAGTTCGCAGTTTGGACCCCCTTACTACAACAGTGTGCTGCCTTCCAGGAGCCTCAGTCAAGCACATCACTGAGAATGTGGACAGGCTCCTAGAACGAACAGGAGACGACCTGGTAGTAGTCGTCCACATTGGTACAAACAACATTGGAAGAAACAGACCAAGATCCCTGCAAAACAAATTCAGAAAGCTAGGAAGGAAATTAAAAGACAAGACCAAAAATGTGGTATTTTCTGGGATACTGCTGGCGCCTTGCAAAGGACCATATGGACAGCTGGAAACACAAAATCAAAATGCATAGCTGAAATCATGGTGCACAAAGGAAGGCTTCACCTTTCTTGAACATTGGCGCACATTGTACAACAAGGACTATCTATAAAGATGGGACGGACTGCACTTAAACAGAAGAGAACCAATCTACTCGGAGAAAGGATCCTTCAGGCGGTACAGAAGCATTTAAACTAGAAAGGAAGGGGGGAGAAAAAAACAGAAGGGAGACCACATCAAAACAAGGGCAACAACTCAGGTAAGACCACTATTAAATGTATTTATCTTAATGCTAGAAGTCTCAGAAACAAAATGTTAGAACTTGAAGCTACTGCACTAACAAGCAACTACGATGTGATAGGTGTTACAGAAACTTGGTTGTCTGAGAGTGATGGAGACGAATATAATATTAGTGGGTACACACTGTATAGGAAAGACAGGCAGGACAGAAGAGGCGGAGGGGTAGCGCTATACATAAGAAATAGCCTTGAAGCCCAGGTGTTAAATCAGGACAAAGAAAACAATGCAGAATCAATATGAGTCAGAATAATGGACACAAATTCAAAGGGCATAATAATAGGAGCATGCTATAGACCGCCAAATTCAGACGCTGAGCAAAATAATCTGTTGTACAATGACATTCGAAATGCGTGTAGAAAAGGAGAAGCCATACTAAAGGGGGATTTCAACTTCCCCCATATAAAATGGGACAACCCAATAGGGGGCATGACGGACGAAATTGAAATGGTGGAAATGACAAATGACTGCTTCCTAACGCAATTTGTCAAGGCACTGACTAGAGGGGAGGCATGCCTTGATTTAGTCTTTTCAAATAATGAAGACAGAATAACTAAAACAGAGGTCAGAGAGCCATTGGCTAACTCAGACCACAACATGGTCTCATTTGAAATATTTTTTAAACCCCAAAAGTAATGACTAAAGTTAAGGTTTACAATTTTAGAAAAGCAAACTATGAAGGTATGAAACAGAGACTAACAGAAGTAGATTGGAGTAAAATAGAGAAAACATCCACAGAAAAAGGATGGCTGTTTTTTAAAAATGTAGTACTAGAGGCGCAAAGCAATTCCATCCCAAAAGTAGACAAATCTAAATCTAAAACAAAATGGCCAAAATGGTTTAATAGATCAATTAAAAAAATATTCAGCGAAAAAAGGCACTTTACAGAGCATTTAAAAGGGACCAAAAACAAAGTACACAGAAAGAGTACTTGGAACTGCAAACACAAGTCAAAAAGGAAGTTAGAAAGGCCAAGAGAGAGATAGAAATCAATATTACTAAGTGGGCTAAAACCAATTCCAAAATGTTTTTCCAATATTATAATAGCAAGAGAACATTCAAAGAGGAAGTTAAATATCTAAGAGAAAAAAATGGCAAAATCATAGATGAAGAAAAAAAAATAGCAAATATATTAAATGATTACTTTTCACAGGTTTTTACAAAGGAGGACACGAGTAGTAATAGTACTATAGCTTATGTCAAAAGTCTAATTTATGACCCTTTTGACCTTTTTTTGACCTTATAGGTATGAATTTATGAATATATAATGAGGGGCATGGATTTATGAATTCATGAATATATAATGAGGGGCGGGGATTTTATATAGACATTTGGAATATGGGTATTGATATATATATATATATATATATATATATATATATATATATATATATATATATAACAGCCCTTTGTATTTAATAAGTGCTTATAAACATTAAATATTTATAAATGTAAAAGAGTATGAAAATAAAATAATTACTGTTGGTAGGATTCGAACCCACACTGACAATTAAGTCCTTTGCCTTAACCACTCGGCCACAACAGTTTTTCTTAAAACATTAATAAATAAAAAATAAGTATTAAGCTTACCATGGGTTTCAGAGAATCAAGGTAGTATGGTGTTTGAGCAGAAGGTTGAACAGGTGGAGACTACGAGGAGTTTTTTTGTTTTTTTAAAGGGGCATGTCTGGGCATGTTTTTCAGACCTTATAAAAAGGAGGAAAATATTTTGCCAATTTATTAGAGAGTTACACAAGATGTCTCATACCGTTGTTAGTTGCTGCTCAGAGAAAGTGGATCTTGAGGATCGGGAAATGTCTGAACTTATAAAAGCTTTTAAAAAAATGCACATTAGCCCCTCCACAGATGCAAAAGAAACCATGGCTTGTAAAAAAGTTTCAAGAGAGAGTCCAAGCATGGGGTCTCCAAGCATTCTTCCCAAGGATCGTCTGTGTACTGTACAACCTCCTCTGTGGACTGAACTGAAAACAAACATCAATGAGAGAGAGAGGGGCGGATGTATTAGGGTAACTCTGAAAACGCCCATAGGGGCGGCGCCTCAAGGACCACCCATTCAAGGATCTCTGATAGGTCATCTCAAAGGATCCCCCGCGGTGCCTGAGGCGTCAACACCCTCATAGGCCGAAACCTAATCTTGGGGAGCATACTAAAGGGGCTCCCCACATGTCCTTTTGATTGAAGGAGTCTGACACCATGGCTTCTGCAAACTTTAGATACTTCTCTGAAAATGCCGTTCTTGAACCTTGCGATCTTGAGATGGATTGGACCAGTGAAGAAATGACACAGCTTATAAAAGACTTTGAAAATGTCCTGCTCCTCAATCCTGCAGAGTCTGACGACGTTGACGGGGGCCTAGGCATCTCTTTTGAAAAAGTATTAAAGATCTCTATGGGTCTCGTGGCTTCTCTATTGGAAGTGATCATTGACCGTGATATGGTGAAAAATTGCCGTGGTTGTGAAATTGACCACCCGAGCCAACTGAGACACAGCTGCCTTTTTGAAGCGGCCCCCAATTATTTTGATCAACATTTTGAAGAAATACTAGAAAAAATACACGTCCCGTGGCTGAAGCTTCTGATAGCTAAAGCTCTAGCGTGTTTCAATTTTCATCCGTCTTTGACAAAACTTCAGAAACTGGTGGAAGATATTTTAACAGAGCTAAGACCAGAACACAGCATTAGACGTAAACTGATTCATCTATAAGAAACCCTGGATGACAAGACCCGAGACATTGTTAACAAAATTACCAAAGCTTTCTACCATCACAGTTTTACTAACCCGCGCGCGCCATTAGCATATTACGGGGCCTGTGACTTTGAAAATGGGGAACGTCCAGACTCCAGCAAAACTGAGGAAAACCATGGAGGGGCTGCTGTTTGAGTTATTACCTGAGAAAGTGGCTTGCAAGAGACTCTTTCAAAACCTGATCCCCGTAAATGTAAAAATGTTTAGCAATTTAAAAAGTGTAACTGATTTAATCCGTAAAGATATTGATACTAAAGAATGGTCAGAGTTGGTAATTACACATGTAAAACACTGTAAACCCTTAAATGCATTTTTAATGAATATATTACCTAAAATGTTTGATGAAATAGAAGATTGCAAATGTACACATATCCTTGTTTTGTATGCTTATGTGACTGATGTATGTTTTTATAACATGGCCAGGTTTTTAAGAGATGAAGATATATCAATAGTTGTGCAAAATGTCGTGGATTATTTAGTGACTAATCATGAATGTTTGTGTAAAAACTTTATAGCTCTTCTAAAATGTCCTAATCTTCTTGATAAACTGTGAATAAAACTTTTGAACGTCCCACATGTCTCTGAAGTGTTATGATAACCTTTGAATAAAAACTTTTTGAAAGTCATATTGTTCTCAGTTGTGTTATTTTGGTTAAAGATGACACACCAGCGTATGAAAAAAATATACTACGATCCCTCAAATCCTGGAGGTTTAGGGGGTTTACAGACTCTTCAAAGAGCTCTGAGGTCTGATGGACCTAAAGTCTCTAAGAGGGTCGTAACTGACTTTTTATCAGAGCAAGACTCATATACGTTGCATAAGCCCTCTAAAATAAACTTTAAAAGAAACACTGTATTTGTATCTAATATCGACACACAGTGGCAAGCTGATTTAGTGGATATGTCTAGCTTGTCAAAAGAAAATGGAGGTTATAAGTACATGTTAACATGTATAGATATCTTATCCAAATATGCATGGGTCTTACCTTTGAAAAATAAGTCATCTAAGATGGTGACAGAGGCGTTCAAGAGGATCATCAGCGCTGGTAGGAAACCTAAAAAACTACAAACTGATAAAGGGGCAGAATTTCTAAACAAAGCATTTCAGAACATGCTAAAAAAACATAATATTCTACACTTTACCACGGGGAATGAACTAAAAGCATCTATTGTTGAGAGATACAACAGGACTCTTAAAACAAGAATGTGGAAATATTTCACCGCTTTTAACACGCATAAGTATATGGATAAACTACAAGAAATGGTACATGCATATAACAACTCCTTCCACCGTAGTATTCAAATGAAACCTTCAGAAGTTAATGAAGATAATTCATTTAAAGTGTTTAAAACTTTATACTCTAAGAAGAAAAGCCCTAAACATATAAAGTTTAAGTTTGCCGTCGGTGACAGCGTAAGAATTTCAAAGTTAAGAGCTCCCTTTATAAAAGGCTATGAACAGACGTTTACATCAGAGATTTTTACTATAACAGAATGTATACCAAGATTTCCACCGGTGTATAAACTATGTGATTATGATGGAGAGCCTATAATGGGCACATTTTATGAACCAGAATTACAGAAAATAAATGTTAAGACTGATAGGTTGTTTAGGATAGAGAAGATAGTTGCCGAGAAAAAGGAAAATGGTAAAAAGTCTTATCTCATAAAATGGGCCGGTTGGCCTGAAAAATTTAACAGTTGGGTCGCAGAGCAGCAGGTGGTGGATCTAAAGAGTTAACAAGTACAGAGTGTATTTAATTACACTTAAAACATTATTCAAGATGTCTCAAGACTCTTTTTATGTAACTCTGCCTAGTAATGCTTCACAGGAGGTTTTCCCTAAAAACGCTGTATCCAATTTTACTATCAAATTGGTTAAAACACTGAATCTACCGGGAAAATGGGACGTTTGCTTAGCAGAGATTCAATATCCCCATACCTGGGATAATATAAGCCTTAAAGACAGCACTTTTATTACTTATGATATAGAAAATGCGATAAAACGTGATTATACTATACCAAAAGGATATTATGAGACCCTTCAGGATGTAATAACGACCATGAACGATGTCCTGCTCGGAAAAGGACTAGATGAGAAAGGTGACAAGGCTCCCGATGAACAAAATAATAATGATTTGAAATTAGTCTATAAACCTATAGAAAGACGAATTTATATAAAAAGTACTAAACCATATATGATTTTTACCAAAGAACATCTCGGACAAATGTTGGGATTTCGTGAGACTATAAAGGGTGAAACTATTAGACTATTAGGCCCTATTGAGGCTAAAGTGTATTCTGCTTATTTGAGGACCAACTACCCAGCCGACATCAGAGCGGGATTTTATACCCCGTATGTCTATACTGATATCATTACACATCAAGCCATTGGAGATAGTTACGTGCCTCTTCTAAGATGCGTTCCTATTAAAGGCAAAAACAACGATATAATCACGGTAACTTACGACAGACCTCATTACGTGCCCCTCAGCAAGACCACCTTTGACACGTTAACTATACAAATTAAGACGGACCAAAACAAGTTAGTGCCATTCCGTTTTGGGAAGGTTGTAGTGAAGTTGCATTTCCGACCTGTAAAGCCTCTTTTTTACACATAATTGAAAATGGGCCCTAATGGATATGTCAATCCTTATATTAATTATTACAAAAATCAAGCTGGTAATGGATTGCCTGGATTTTCTGGAGCTCCAGTAATGTACGGGGCGGGTATAGGGGGTATTTTTAGAAGTCTTTTCAGAAAAGCTTTACCGTTACTTAGAAGGGGTTTTGAAATAGTTAAACCTCATTTTAAATCAGCAGCTAAAAATATTGTTAGTGACGTAGTGTCAAATGTCCTAACAAGTCATAACCCTCATAGCCATAACAAGAGCCAGTCAGGGGAGGGATTGATGGTGATGTCCCGAGGATACAAGAGAAAACGTGGCAAACCCCCAGGATCTCGCTATCATCCACACAAAAAGGCTAAACCAGCTACATTGAGGTCATTTAGTAACGGTAACCGGAGAAGGAGTAAGAAACCAAAGACCCCCAGAACAGCGAAAAAGATAAACATCTTTTAAATCATGACGCTGGTACATCATATGTCTCAAGAATGTGTGAAATCAGAATTTGATCTGTTTACTATACCTTATACCCAGACAAGTATTGAAAAAAACCTTTATGTGGAAATTCCCCCCCTGTCTGCCTTGTCTGACACGGCCCCCATCAAATTTTACATAGCGGGAAATGGGGAAGATTATCTTGATTTGAATAATACTCTTTTAAGACTTTCATGCAAAATTACTAGGGCTGATGGCTCCGATTTAGTTGGAGGCAGTATAGTCAGTATTATCAATTACCCTGTAGCTACCATGTTTTCACAAGTGGATGTAACTTTAGGAAATCGCTTAATCAGTCAAAGCAGTAATACTTATCCTTACAGGAGCATTATAGAAGCAATGCTAAACTTTAGTAAGGACACTCTAGAATTACAGTTCACTGCCGGCTTGTTTTACAAAGATACCCCAGGACATATGGATGAGACTGATCCTGCAGGGGCTAATGAAGGTTTAGTTAAACGGCATGTGTTTACCAGAATGAGTCATACTGTTGAACTTTTAGGACCTCTGCATGCTGATATATTTTTTCAAGAGAAACTCATGCTGAATGGGATTGACCTGAAAATTAAAATGGTGAGGGCCAATGACACTTTCTGTTTAATGTCTGATGCTGCAGAAGAGTTCAAACTTAAAATTTTAGAAGCATCTCTCTATATTAAAAAAGTAAAAGTGTCCCCTGAGGTCAGAATTGCCCAAGCTCAGGCCTTGATGACCTCTAATGCCCGATATCCTATTGATAGAGTGTCTATGAAAGTTTTTAGTATTCCTAGAGGGAGTAGGGTCTGTAATCAGGAGAATTTGTTTCTGGGGCAGTTACCAAAGTTTGTGGTTATTGGATTAACAGATAATGATGCAGTTAGTGGTTCCTACGCTAAAAACCCTTTTAACTTTAAACACTTTGCTGGGAACTTTATAGCTATGTACGTCGATGGTGAACAAGTCCCCTCAAAACCTTTACAACCCCACTATACAGCAAGACACAACCCAATCAGGGAATATTACAGTCTAATACAAGCCACGGGTAGACATCTCAAAGACAAACCGCTGATAATTGATAGGTCAGACTTTATTAGAGGCTATACGCTCTATGCATTTGATTTGACCCCTGATCAAGAATGTGGAGATCATTTTTCCTTAGTGAAAAATGGTAATATGTGCCTTGAAATGCGTTTTGCCAATGCTCTGCCAGAGACGGTGAATATGATTGTATATGCTGTTTTTGAGAACGTGATTGAGGTTTCCCACCAAAGAGCTGTTCTCTTTGATTACTGAAAAGTTTGATACAACATTGATCCTTTTAAAATGAATACCACTCAGCTTACAGCGCTGCTAACCAGCAACCCATTGACTGCAAAGTATTTTTATGGGGTTCTAGCTAGTGATCAACTACCTAAAGGAAAAATAAAAAAGCTGCCTGCAATACTCATTGTCAACACGGACCCCCAGAATTATCCGGGAGAACACTGGCTAGGGATTTATCTAAAAGAAGAGGGACAGGGAGAGTTTTTTGATTCTTACGGTAACCCTCCAGATTTTATTTATTTTCCTAAGACTATCTCAAACTTTTTAGACAACAACGTCAAACAAACAGTGTACAATAATCAGCCTCTACAAGGTCTTATGACCACGACATGCGGCCATCACTGTGTTTTCTTTGTACATCATCGATCCAAAGGACTTACGTACCCTGAGGTTATGGCTCTCTACAGCTCTGATTTAAACAAAAATGATCTGATGGTGTCCCAATTTATACATTGTATGTCGAACCCTAAAAAACAGAATTGTATAAATATATTTTCATGTGTGCAGTGTGTCAAGACTCATCATGATTTAAAAAAATGTTATGAATGTTAATCTTAAAAAAAAACTTATGACATTGTAAATGGTGAATAAATATTTTTATTGCTGTAAAGACATATATATATATATATATATATATATATATATATATATATATATATATATATTTATATTTATATTTATATATATATATATATATATATATATATATATATATATATATATATATATATATATATATATATATATATATATCAGACATTGTTTATATAACATATGCATGAATATACAACAAAATGTATCAGACAATGTTTACACAACATATGCATGAATATACAACAAAATGTACAAATATGTATACTCAATAAAAACAGTAACATCTTAATAACTTTCCCATAACTGCTGTCCTTTTTTCTGCTTCTTTTGCATGGGAGTCTCTAAGGGTCGTTTTTATAATCTTCTATGAGTTGTCGTGTTTGAGAATTAGGTACTGTAGAATAGGGGACATTTATTACAGACAAACCTTTGATGAATTCGGACCATCCTACAGGCATCCTATGTTCAGGGATATGGGTATGCCCCGTTGCAGCCCTGATTAAATCAACCATATGCGACCCTCTAATGTTCTTGCCCCTAAGAATGAATTCTCCTTGATCATTCCATGAGGTAACCAAAGCATTCTGAGACATAGCGTTTAAAATAAAATTAGCATTTTTCTTAGATCTGGAGGGCACACTACTCATAACAGCAGTCACTATCTTAGATTCAGATTCTGCTGTCGGTTGGTCCGTTTCCTCAGAGGGGGGTGTAATTAATGTAAGGGTATTAAACTCTTTTTCACTCTGTTTAAGCAGGGTTAGATATCTCTGTAAGGAGTTGGTGTATAGCTTAACTTTCTCATGGTCACTGATGTCGCTTCTAAGTAGAATGCTTTTCATTTCAGAGTCAAGTCGGCTTTCAACGGCTTTTTTAATAGGCTCGGGGTGTTGGGGCTCAGGCTGCCGAAGTCTATCAAGTTGATGCTGGGGTATCAGAAACATTTTCTGGGAGTGAGTCATTATTACAAATTAACTTTGATGCGATAAGAGTCCTGATAAAAAAGGCAATGCAATCCTTATTAAAGCTCCGATAAAACCACCACTCTGATTCACAGTTTTTTTCTTCTTTTTAATTGAATGCTTCTTATTGCATAGGCTCTTTATAACACGTCGCTGCTTTTTGAGAGTGTTTAACTGACTCGAAGTTAAGGGGATGTGACCCTTTAAGGCATTTAAGGCAATTTCCCCAATCGATTTGATAAAATCGTCTGAAGCGTTTCGTAAAATTGCTCTTCTCTGATGAGCAGAGCTATGAACTATGCTCTTTAAGAGATGGAGGTTATGTTTTATTCTAGCCGACATGCTGCGCTGTTGCAGAGCCTAGATAAATAAAAGTTTTAGAGCAATAACCGGCCGTTTATAGGTGTTTTGATTTGGTATTTCTCAGGATGTACGCAACAGGCCAATCAGGAGTAAATAAACCAGTTCTTAGACGAAATGCTTCAGGGGTTTGGGCCTTTAAGTCTATTAAAAGATAACCATAGGGTTTTTTTGTCGCATCTTCAAACGCTTCTAAGAAAAACTTGGAGTTCCCGGGGTACATCTGACGGGCTAGTGTGTTGATTTGAAGTTTATCTCGAGGGTTTTTAAACAGAATAATGTAATTGGCATTCAAGTTTATTGTGCGGCTCATTTTTCCTTGAAAAAAAAAATTTTGAACCAAATACAGTACGCATAAATTTCTATGATGAACGTATTTTGTAAAAGCTTTCTGTATTTCATCATTTTCGCTAGCTGCTTCCATCAAGTCATCTATAATGAGTAAATTGATTTTGTTAGGAGGCATTAAATTATCATCGGTTAATGAATCTGGTATGCCTTCAATAAATTTGATATTTTTAAATTTAAGTGACAATTCATTGTATATTCCCTGCCAGCAACTATAACTCCAAATGATATTCTCAGGGGGTTTGGAAAAGATCTGTTGAGAGTTTTCTAAAAGCTGCTTCACAAAGTAACTTTTGCCTGAATTGGAGGGTCCCGATATTATAGCTGTATACTATGCTATTGTATACTATTTGAAAGGTTTTCTGGAGTGGTTTGTTTTCCAATTGAAATTCTTTTTTATTACGGTGAATCTGGGAGCCGCGAATCATGATATGCTCAGTGGGGGTGTTTCTATCATGATTCACAAAGTTTTGTACAAGGTCTTTTAACGAAGCGAGGTTAATTAATTTGGAATTCTCATAGTTTAGGGTAATCCCCTTTACTTTGAGACATGTTTTTCCGCTGTTTGTAACATAACCATATGTTTTAGGGCCCCCTGACACAAACTCGGTAATGTATTCCCCCGGCTTTAACTCGCTAGTTAAGTCACCAAGATAATCGCCTAGTTCTGGACGCCAAGCCTGGGGCCTGCTGACAAAGATTATAGAGTCCGTATCATGATACAGACATCGATCCTGCAGCCGATCCAAGAGGTTATAAAGCTCTAGCCGGGCGTACGCTGTTGTAAATGCCGCTATAAATACGTTTACATTACCTGTGGGAGTATAGGTATCAGAAGCGTAACGCCATTGAACCTGAGCCACAGTATCACTTACAAAACAAAAATGCGAAACCTGATATCTTTTTGAAAAGAGATAATGGAAAAACTGGTCAGGATCCTTAACCAAACTTGTAGAGAGTTGGTTAGTTCTCTGGGCAAACTTCCCCCATAAACTGTTGAGGGATAGTTTGGAGATTTGTCTTTTAGCAGGATTAACATTGATGTTTTGAGGATCTAATTGAACCCCCTCTTTCTGAAAATATTCAGCAATATAACGCTCTTTACGCTCCTCATCGGTACAATGAGCCGGGTAACCTGAACTTTCCTGTTTCCCCTTGAGATGACTGTTAATGTAACCTGTAAAGAGAGTGTCAGATTTCTGAGGAAAGTGCCAAACTTCGTGTATTTTAGACACTTTGTAACCTTTCTCAAGAGCTTTGACTACCTCTACACTGCACCATGTCCCTGTCAAGGCTCTTTCTCCAGAGGTATGATTACATACCCCTGTCTGGTTTAGTGTTTCCGCGCATGAACGGCAGAGGGTAAACATTCATTTACCACTGATGCGGGCAGGCAGTACAGGGAAATAAAGACCCCTAGGAGGCAATACAGTTAATTTGAACAATCCAAAGTATTGGCTCAAGTCTTGAAAATTATGGTAAATTATGGTAGGATGGTCTACTGGGTACAATTTTGTCTTGTTAACAAAAGGATACAAGCTAGTGAAATCAAAGTATTCCACCCTTTCATTTTCCTGGGCCACATAATGTAATGTAATGGCATTTGTACGGCCCCCAAACAGAGCCTCGCGAGGACTGATGCGTTCTGGAAAATCAGAACGAACCAGAAAATCGTGCACTTTAGGCTGTTTTTTCAGTGTGTTCCATTCATGTTCCCAAATAACTCTGACTTCCAACCCGTAAACCTTTTGCAATGTTTCAATCTTTTCATCAAAGTGATGACGCATCGTACCACACAATACTTTGCATAAGGGGTTTACATCGGCCGAATCATAGCACAAGGGACATCCATGAAAAAAACACCCTGCAAATTCAAAAGCCGTACGCTTACCATTAATCACAGCATAACCGTCCAAGAAAAAGGGGCCTATTTTAAGCTCTCCGTAGTTTAAAGCATGTTGAATGAAAACATTTTCAGTTTCTGCGACATACATTAACCATTGTATCGAGGCATTTGAAAAGCTTTTTTGCTGGGCACTGTAATTGTCGGGAGGAATGACAGCTATTGTGTCTTTAGGCAGGAATTTACTTCTATACATAGCCATGCACAGTGAAGCAATGGTTGTACATTGGAAGGGGTCTATCTGCCCTATTGCATAAACCTCGGTACGAAATTTGATACATGCCTCTCTCAAAATTTCAACATCATTTTTGTAGTAGAACGCCATTTCGTCTCTGAAATTAAAAACACCATTCTTAATCGAATCATACCATTTGTAAAAGTCCTCACGATCTTTAGACATCATTTGCTGAACACCATAGTAGCGTGGTTCAGGATATATCCCCATATAATTCTGGTTTTCAGCAGTATTGAAAAAATGAGGAAAATATCCTTTTCTGGCTTCAAACCCCATAGCTGCAGGCAGGGCACTTAACTTCATAGGCAAAAAGTTAAAGGAATCAATGTAACGCATCTTAAAAGCCTAGTCTGTAAAACACATCAACTTGCTACCCTGAGCTATGATATTTGGGTTAATTCCATTGGTTACTAAATAATTCATCAGTAAATAACTGTCATAAGACTTTGCATTGTGTGCCAAGAAAGTATAGCCTGCATAACAAGGTCTACGATACCGCTCAAAAAATTTTTTCACACATTCCTCGCCCTCCCAAAACCATGATTCACCACCCATATGCATGCAGTACAAATAATTAGGAATGTGCACACCAGCTTCCTGCCGACATTCAAAATCATAAAACACATATTTGTCTGTGGGTTCCTTAGGTTTAAGCGTTTGAATGAAACATTTATGATCACTGTGAGGTAACAACACGGCTTTACATAGCTTACAGTATGGAGTAAGACATTTATGAGTCTGGGGCTTTGTCGGGTCACATTTATAGAGAGAATAGCACCTTGTACAAAGTTTTAAAATGTCACACATAGAAACCTGTTTTTCACTGTTGGCTTTATCTCGGAGAATCTTATGCTCATCATAACAGAGCTGCGATCGACAATAACGATTGCATTCGTTACATTTTACCTTTACAGGTGACTCGCTGTTACAGGCTGGTGAAAAACACACATTACAGTGTCCTTCACAGCGATGTCCAGATCGATTACTGTAGGCTGTGTAACAGTAATTACATAGATAGGCAACACCCAGAAAACCTTTCAAGTTAACAATACCATAGAAATGATTCTCATGAAGAAACAGAAATACAGTTTTGTTTTTTGCTCGAGTATCTGTTTGGTGTTTCAGGAACACATCCTTTTGAGGACATCTGTACCACACCACAATTTTAACATCTAGGACCTGTTCAAATTTATCTATGTCTACAAACGAAACCATTTGATGTTCACTTAATCCCACACTCTGTTGAAGTTTTAAAGCCTCAGCCATACACGTATCATTGGCCTCCCTAAATTCTGGAAATAACAAGCTCAGAACGCTGTAGGCAAAACATAATTGATTGTCTCTGTTGTAACATATAATCAGATGCTTGGCTTTTTTTCTAATAAGCTCACTTTTCATTAAGGTCTGCAAACCTCTCCTAACACCACCTCCTCCTGGACACCTAACAACCTGGACAATCAACATCAAAGAGTCATCAGCTAAAATTTCACTATGACTTTGAAGGAGAGCTTCAATCTGACTGAGAAAATCGTCTAGACTTAAATTGTCTCCAGTCATTTTTACATACACTGGTATATCTAAGGATCCTGCTCGTAATTCAAGCTGAACTACGTCTGCAGGTCTTAGCGTTCTAGAAACCTCACTCAACATATTCTCTAACGTTTCATGCAGCACAGTAAAAACTTCAGCGTAGGAATCCAGATCATACAGATGTGTAAAGTTAAGAGATTGCTTCAATTCGAAATTGTTAAACATAGGTCTATGTCTACGCTGTACACCTGCCCCACCAATTCTACCACCGTCACTATCACTAGGGTCCTGTAAACCAGAAGGACCCGCCACTTGATCATCATGTATTACTCCACCCCCCGGGACTTTTATGCTAAAAGAATCATCAAGGCAACCCCCTTCGTTTAAGCCTCCCCCTATTTGTTTTTCCATATCACCTACACTCTCTAGAGTATCATGATTCTCTCTATACATTTCATGCAAAAGCATATCCAAAGAGTCAAAATTGATCTGAGTCAATTTAGCATCATTAACAAACCCTGGGCACTGGGAATTATTGGTGTCGGTATTAGTGGAGGGACGCTTCTAGAATTAAACACAGAATTTGACACAGTTTGACTCGGATCAATTGAAACCTTTTTATTTTTTCGAACACCATTCACAGCCTCATCATTGTCAGAATCATCAACAGTAATTTCAATGTGTTTCCTTTTACATGTTTTTTTTGCGATGTGGTTCCATTGTAGCTCTACAAATACACTGTTACTGTTTTAAGAAACCCAGCGTTTTCAATAGGGTAATTAATGTAAGTATATTCTGAGACACTTCTGGGTCAGAAACTAGGGCCCTTATAGCGGGGTGTCTGTAAATGATCTGCTCTATAGTCAGATGTACATGTTTCAATAGCTCAGAGCTGTGATACCTAACAGTAGTTGAAGTTGAGGGGCGCGTCGGTTTTAGCCTTTGTGATACTTTGGAGACGGTGGGGGTGCCTCTTGATTGTAGCGAAGTATGAAACCTTTCGGAAAATTTACGCAGCCTTTTAGACTTTGGGTCTCTGCTGAAGGAGGTGTCGTCCTCGGAAGATTCGCTTTCCACAAGAAGTGTACGTCTAGTGGGCCGTTCTAAATGAAAATATGCCAAAATATACAATCAGCCCAAAATGCCTTAACAGATGTTTGAAATATTTAACACACTTAAAAAAAAAAAAAAAAAAACTTCATTTTAAATACACTTACTTTTGAGAGGTCTTTTTGCAGATTTTTGAGGTTTATTGGGAGGCTCCAAGGGGGTATACGCATGTATAACCTGGCCCTCCCCCGAAGTACAGGCCACGTCGTTCCTTTCGGCTTTTTCAAGATCTAAAATAATATAAACGGTTGAATATGAATGTTTTGAACCTACAAATAATATTATGAAAAAACGCTCAAACATATTTTATTAATCTATAAAAACAATACGGTTCATACTTTTAGACAATTCAGAGTCTGACGCTAGGTCGCTGAATGATGTCTTGAAGTACTGTTCCAAAAGCTCAGAATCTTCAATATATTCAGCTTCTAAAAACAGAATGAATCAGTTATGTTTTTAAAAGGAAATCATAATAAGATAAAAAATAATGTCTAACATGTAATATCATTCATGCACTATATATATATATATATATATATATATCATAAGTACATTTATGTATTTGTTATTAATAAAACAAACAGACAAATATGTCTACTATTATACTCACTTTCCCGCGTTTCTGTTATCACTGAGAAATTATTTAAAAAGTCCTCAGGCACGATTAGATCGCATGGTAGCTCAAGGGAAATGCTATGACCCGGGATTGTATCTGCAATTTAAAAGGAGGTATTTATAGTTAGACCAGAAAAAATAAATAAATAAAAAATAAAATAAAAATAAAAAACATCGCGATATTTTGGTTTAGCAAATGAAAAAACTCACCATTCTGACTCTCCAAAAAACATGTTGGGGACAATGGAATGATTGTAGGTGAGAGGGGAATGAGCATAGGAGGCTGCTCAATTACTTCCTCCTGGTGTGAAATTAAATGTTCTTCAATAAATTCCTGGATATCTGTAAAAATGAAAATATATAATTTTAAATAAATAATATTAATGACCACATAAAATAAAATACATGCCTAAAATTCACTGTGTTAAAATGTGTATTTATAGTGTTCATATATCTGAGTTACATGCCTCATCTTAACTCTTAAAATAAAACCAGCTTCACATCCATCCCGCACATAGGGCCTCATTCCTAAACAGTAATAACAGCATCTCAAACTTTTTTTTTTTTACAGTACATCTACCTAACCGCCATTTTAAAAATAGACTGCTCAACAAAAAAAGAAACAACGATTACCTTACATCACAGACACGCCGCACAGTGTTCGCTCAAACAGAAATAAACAGCGTTTCAAACATTTTACAGTACATATACCATTAACCGCCATTTTAAAAACAGACCGCTCAACAAAAAAAGAACAACGATTACCTTACATCACAGAAACGCCGCACAGTGTTCGCTCAAACAGAAATAAACAGCGTTTCAAACATTTTACAGTACATCTACCTAACCGCCATTTTAAAAACAGACCACTCAACAAAAAAAAGAAACAACGATTACCTTACATCACAGACACGCCGCACAGTGTTCGCTCAAACAGAAATAAACAGCGTCTCAAACATTTTTTTTTTTTTTTTTTACACAGAGTTAAAACAGCACTTAAACATTAAACATAGGACCTACCGTTTAGATCCTCATTGTTGTGGCTTGATTCTACGTCCATTTAGCTGAAGTGGTTCTTACGGGATAAGGTTTCTTGAGAGGAATCGTCCTTTCCAGAAGTGTAATACATAGCTCTGTATGTGAACGATTTATACTCTCAAAGATCGCGGTAAATGCTTTTGTAACGACAGGGGGCCGGATCAGGAAAAACTATCCTATGGGAGATAAACACGACACCTGAGCGCTACCTATACAACGCGGCGCCTCAAACCCCCCCCCCCCTCTCTCAAATCACGGCATCCATCTCCTCATCTGTAATGCCGTTTTCCAAAACTAGCTGTCATATTCTGAATATTATGCCTAAATTATGTTTTATTGTGCTTAAATTACGTTTTTATTGGTATGCCGTTAATAAACATGAATTGCTGAAGCATATACATATACTTGTATGTTTTGTTTTATAGTTAAAACGTTGGCTTAGTTAATTTTCTTTACTCAGTATTACATGCAGAAAATATTCTCGTTCGTTTTGTAAACGACTTTATACAATGTGTTTTATAACACGATTCATTTTAGATACACGTAAAGGAGCATTACAACAGGTTCGGGTTAACATTCGCCGTTTTTTTTTAAAAGAAAACATAACGTTGTACTATGCTCACATATAGTTTTAAATCTAAAACAGTAAAATCGTGTTAATGATTGGCACCATCGTCAGAATAGTTTGACCGTGTATGAGACGTTATTGGAGATTATCCTGAAGGTATGCTATTCAAAAATGGGCTTTGATAAAGCACTTAAATAGGTTCTCTTATTTTATTTGCAATATAACACAGAATTTTCTCTTATTTTATTTTCTAATCGTTATGCCCCAAAATATATCCAGTTTGAAATACCAGGAGTCTTATTGCCCCTAGCAGACTACATGACGCCGCGGTGATCAGCGAACCATGTTTCTCAGCGGGGTGTCTTCCTCTAACATGTGCTATCTGTACTTTTAATACACCAGGGGCTCCAATCTGCTCCTAACGTGTAAAATTGAATAAAAAATATTTATCCCCTATATATATATATATATATATATATATATGTTCACATTGAGATAACATCGTGCTTTCCAACATCAGCAGCCATCCAGCATACCTAAGTCTGATATGTTAAAGAATTAGACTAAATGGTGCCACGATTCTCACCTCACAAATGATTTTCGGTTTTTTCAGACACGCAAAATACCCTACAAAAACCGTAACCCTTGTTCCTTAAGACATGTTTAACTCTGTTTTATTCATTTACATAAGTGTTTAATTTTCACTCATTTGTTTCCTACAGATTCATTATTTTTTGTTTTATTCAGTTATATGCAATTCCATAAGTTTTATTGGTACGGAGCGAATAATCAAGCATATACTCATACCTGTTTGTTTGTTTATAGGTGAACGTATGCTTAGTTAAATATACTTTCTTTACGCGGTATTACAGGCGTAAAATGTTCATGCAATATATTTTTAATACGTCTTTCATTTGAGCATTTTTAATTTTACTAGCGTCAGGATAAAAAGGCTCTCATTTTATCTTTTTAAAAAAAGCATACAAACAACCAAACACGCATAAACAGTTTTTATTTATAGAATTGATTCCAGGTTTTAATCTTAACAGAAGTTTGCACTTTTAATCTTAACAGAAGTATAAAGACGGTATATTCATTTGAAATAGTCCTAGATGTGTCTACCATGCTGAGACCAAACCTTAAGGCATTACAAATCACACGTTTCACAAGCCTTCTCTGCAGGGGACCTTCCTCTAACAAATAGGTATCGGTGCTTTTTATTACATCGAGACGCTTGTCTGTTCATAGCGGGTGGTTATGTGTCTGTGAGTGTCTGTGTCTGTGGGGGCTGGGGAGGACCCCTTGCCTGTGGTCATGTGCGCGTGCATGTAAGTGTACCTATAGGACGGTGTGCGCATGTTCTAAGCCAAAGGATCCGCCCCCTATTTAAGTCACAGAGCGAGTTTGCAGTCATTCTTCTGCTAAAGTTTGATGAGTGCGGTTGGTTGCGGTTGTCTGCGAGGGAGAGAATTCACACTGTACTTAAGCGTTTGTCCTGGGGAGTTTTTATTGAAAACGGTAAGAGACAGAGAGAGAGAGAGAAAGAGCTTTTTTTTCAGAACTTGTCCTCGGGTAGATTTTGTTTTGTTTTTTGTTCTTTTTTATAAATATTTAATTTAATATCTAATTTATTTTGTTTTAGCGATACACTTTCAAAACGACTAATGCTCAGTTATTCCGTGATTTATGTGTGTAATGTTTAAACGCATTTTAAATATAAATTGTTTTTCTTTATGCTTTTAATACCCTCTTTTTAAACGTTCTCTTTTCATAAACTGTCTATATATAAATATATTGTATTTCTGTGACCCCTTTTTTAAAACGCCAAAACACTCCAAGTTTTACTGTGTATAATGTTTGATTACATGCTTTTAAATGGGGAATAATGTGTTTTCTTTTCTTCTTTTTGTTTTTGTTTTTTCTTTATGTTTTTTAATAATTTCTTTTTAAACTTTTTCTTTTCATTAAGTGTGTCTTATGTAAAAAAAAAAAAAAAAAAAACTTTAACGTTGTCTGCACAAAGCATAAGTTAACATAAGCATTTATAAAAACATGGGTATCCTACTATTCCGATTACATAAATAACATATTAAACATGAATTTTTTTGTCCATATCTTATAAAAAGATGTGCCATAAGTTTATAGGTGTGTATATATATATATATATATATATATATATAAACCTATATTCAATAAGCATATCTGTCTTGTAACAACCATAAAATCCACGCCCCCTCATTATATATTCATAAATTCATAAATCCACGCCCCCATCATTATATATTCATAAATTCATAAATCCATGCCCCTCATTATATATTCATAAATTCATACCTATAAGGTCAAAAAAAGGTCAAAAGGGTCATAAATTAGACTTTTGACATAAGCTATAGTACTATTACTACTTACATGGATTCAATTACAAACACAAATGCACTCGCTGCATTGTTCAGATACTGATAAGCATGGTTTACAGCACTGACAGATATAACTTTTATTAAACCTTTGCAGACTCTCTTTGTTTGAATTCATGCTGTACTGTCTGTACAAGAAAACGTGTGATCACATGAGCATTCCCTAGGGCTTTACAAGGATAGTAACAAGAAGGACAGGACAATCCATCCCATGGTCCAATCCAGCTATCCCATGATTCAATGCGTAATAACTACAGGCGCCCACTAAGAGTTGGAGGGTAATACAAAACATTGGACAGACAACAAAAAAAACTGACTTTTCTACAATTCTTAATGTTGTAAGAGAATTTAAGAACCAATCTATGATTATGTGACAGTTCAGTGGACAGTCACTCTGTCATATATATATATATATATATATGTGTGCGTGTGTGTGTGTGCGTGTGTGTGTGTGTTTCTTGATCTTTTTAGATAATTACAGTAATGGGTAAACAATAGGAGTCCAAAAGACAGTTGTATATTTTTAACGTTCCTTTATTTTTAGTAAAGGCAATTTCAATTTAACACAGTCTGACCCAATCTCCTGTTAAAAGCGTGCAGATGTTATTTATATCAGCTTCAGTAGACAATCCCTATTAAACCTAGATTTGTATTGGACAATTCAAATACAAACGATGGTTATCAATACTTCAAAAGAGAAATCACAATACAATTATTTGTATTATTTGTGGTGTCTAATTCACCACAGTTTACATCTTTATATATCTAACAGTAAACAGACCTCAAAGTTATGTTTGCTTGTGCTATAATCACAGTTGTCTGATTCCCAGAGAGATTATTTATGAATTTTATGATTAAGTATCTATGAAGAATTACAACTTAATTTTTTATGCAGTGGGTGTTTTTGTCCTTTCTATTCATTTGTATTTTTGAATTTTGTATGCGTTTTGTATAAATCTGTCTAGCTGGAGTCCATTTATAGCAGTTGTTATGTATGTGTAATGATCTGTAATTGTATATATTTGTGTGATTCTTGTTTATAGCAGTTGTCATGCGTGTGTAATGATCTGTAATTGTATATATTTGTGTGATTCTTGTTTATAGCAGTTGTTATGTGTGTGTAATGATCTGTAATTGTATATATTTGTGTGATTCTTGTTTATAGCAGTTGTTATGTATGTGTAATGATCTGTAATTGTATATATTTGTGTGATTCTTGTTTATAACAGTTGTTATGTGTGTGTAATGATCTGTAATTGTATATATTTGTGTGATTCTTGTTTATAGCAGTTGTTATGCGTGTGTAATGATCTGTAATTGTATATATTTGTGTGATTCTTGTTTATAGCAGTTGTTATGCGTGTGTAATGAGCTGTAATTGTATATATTTGTGTGATTCTTGTTTATATCAGTTGTTATGTGTGTGTAATGATCTGTAATTGTATATATTTGTGTTAATTCTTGTGTATATTTTGATGCCCTGATAAAGGTGTGAATGCACTGAAGCGTCTGTTTTTGACTTTTTTTAAAAAATATGTACAATAAAATAAAATGATAAAACCTGCACTTGGTTTCATCCCTGTGGAGTTGCCGATGTTTCCGTACGTGGAATATTTTGGTGTGATGCATTTTACTGGACCACATGTTATGTTTTTTTTTTTAAAACGTTTACAAACCTTTAAAAGAAACCTGGTAGTTGTGTGTTTATTGTTCATGCTCCTCCAAAGAGTGAATATTTACATTCTGATTTGATTAATGAGCATAATGGCTGCGGAGAGTAATAAACTAATAAAAATACTGAAAGGAAAAGTAGATTTTTTTTTTACCACTTCTTGCTGCATATTTCACTTTCACAATTTTTTTGGAAAATTTATTACAACAAACATCAGAGATTGTAACACATGGTGTTAACCTCTATACAGTATTAACCCAGTAAAGACACTGTTAACCTCTATACAGTATTAACCCAGTAAAGACACTGTTAACCTCTATCTACAGTATTAACCCAGTAAAGACACTGTTAACCTCTATACAGTATTGACCCAGTAAAGACACTGTTAACCTCTATTCAGTATTAACCCAGTAAAGACACTGTTAACCTCTATTCAGTATTAACCCAGTAAAGACACTGTTAACCTCTATCTACAATATTAACCCAGTAAAGACACTGTTTGGAGGTGTCACAGTAACTTTTAACCTCTATAAATTTTGGTTGTAGCAGTTATTAAAATTACCAAAACAATTATAATTGTACACTCCAATACCGTTGTAACGGATATGTGATTTAATGATTCTGCATATTAATTACAACCCTTTTTGATACCTCTTTTTCTAGCGAGTATTTAAGAATCTATCTCTTAAAAAATGTAAAACATGTAAAAGAATGAAAGTACCGGCAACTTTTTCTTTCTTAATTAGAAGTTGAATGAATGTTCGTGAAGGTGTGAAAATCTATTAGTAAACAAATAAAATGTAAAATTAAAGTTTTAGTAATTAGAAATATCTAGACTAGACGTGTTAGTGCTGATGGTGCTGTTTGTTCAGTAACTTGTTCACAGTGTGTTCATGAAGTTTATTCAGAGTAATCAGTCTGCATCCAGTTGTTTGATTTCTACATCTTGTCATTCAAACCAGAGACTAGCTGCTATCCCTGCTGTGCTGACTGTATCACCGCTGACATTGACAGACAGCATTCAGAGGGTGTGATGAGAACAGAGACCTTCTTTCATCAAGCAGAACAAGGTCAAATACAGAACATAAAACAATACTAAATATATATATATATAATATAGAATATATATATAGAATGAATGAAATACAAGCCGCTGGTTTTCAGGTTCCTATAATCGACCGTACGTCGCAATCAATTTAGCAATCTCAGAATCCTTGTACTCATGTGTGTTTTATTCTTTAGCATGCCTGCCTGCCCTTTATCGTGTTAGGCTATACTTTTACCATAGACCATGCAGTACCACACTTACATTTCATTTATCATACACTGGCTTGGTTTTCTACCCTTTACTACACTTTTACCATCAAACTACCATGAAACACACACAATGCTCCTCACTTCCCTGTGCTTTACCATGTGCGTCCCTGCTTCACCATGCATAGAGTATGTTTCACATTTACCTGGCTTGCACACATTATCACAAGACATCACCTCACAATATATAGATTTTAAATAACGATTGAATCTTCAAACCCAGAATCTTTCACACTAACTGTCCCCAAACCAGATGGATAATCAGCAGCATGTTTAATAAAGCACCAGCAATAATACTTACATATCAGTGCAGCGACTTCACAAGCATGCATTCTGTCTGGAGACACTTTCAGAAAGCTGAGCTCAGTGTAGAGACTTCCCTGTTTTGAAGTTGTAAACATACAGGTCCCTCCCACTACGCCTATTTATTAAATGACCACAAATCTATTTCTAATGCCTTTTTTTGTCATCTGACAGAACATTAGCCATGTGATCTCATTTCAGGCAATATTTATTTTTACATCAAACAACTTCATTATATTTAAGAAGTTAAAACTTCTGTTAACCACCTGGCTGCTGTAAGCAGAATCCCTCTAGAGAGTGGTGAGGTATGGAATGGGTTACCTCTCCATGTGTTGATACACTGGAACCCTGTTTGTAAATTCTTATGCTTTTATGAAGTAATCAAGTAATCAATCAAGGAGTCACACATACACACTGTACATACATTATAATTAGGGCTTCTGTTTTTCGGTCTTTACTTTCATCTGTTTTTGGTTACTTTATTTATCAAAATATGTATAGTAGTAACTCAACAGTACTTGCGCACTTTAGTTGTACCTTTTTTCCTTTGCTGTCTTCCACAATGAAATGTGGTCTAAGCTTTTTTTTCCTTCTTTTTTTTACATTTCGCCACAATTTAGGGCAGCAGTGTGGAGTAGTGGTTAGGGCTCTGGACTCTTGACCGGAGGGTTGTGGGTCCAATCCCTGGTGGGTGACACTGCTGCTGTACCCTTGAGCAAGGTACTTTACCTAGATTGCTCCAGTAAAAACCCAACTGTATAAATGGGGAATTGTATGTAAAAAAAAAAAAAAATGTAATTGTATGTAAAAATAATGTGATATCTTGTAACAATTGTAAGTAGCCCTGGATAAGGGCATCTGCTAAAAAGTAAATAATAATTTGCACTTGTTTTAAATCCTCCGTATCTTACCTGTAATAGAGCTTTAAATCCCGCGAACAAGCCTCCTTGTAATCTAGTTTTAAATCTTGCAAGCGGAGTCTCCAATGAAAATGTAGGAATGTGCTGCTACTCAGTAGTTGGGGTGGGTTTAAAGTACTGTAACGATCTTCGCATCGTCAGTGAAGTAAGACTCGGGGAGACCAGATGGGATTCCAAACAAACTGACAGGACAGCGAATCCCTGTCTAGGGCCAGGGTTCACTCCAAAATAATAAAAAAGTTACTGCCCCCTCACTTCAAGGTCTTCATCTCACTCTCCCTCACATGCACTCTTCTTTCTTCTCATACTCATTCTCTTCAGACTCACTCTGGGTTCTTTCACTGCTTCACAGCTAGAGGCCTTCTCTCGTGCCTCCCTCACAGCTTCACAGCTAGAGGCCTTCACTCGTGCCTCCCTCCCAGCTTCACAGCTAGAGGCCTTCTCTCGTGCCTCCCTCCCTGCTTCACAGCTAGAGGCCTTCTCTCGTGCCTCCCTCACAGCTTCACAGCTAGAGGCCTTCACTCGTGCCTCCCTCCCAGCTTCACAGCTAGAGGCCTTCTCTCGTGCCTCCCTCCCAGCTTCACAGCTAGAAGCCTTCTCTTGTGCCACCCTCACAGCTTCACAGCTAGAGGCCTTCTCTCGTGCCTCCCTCACAGCTTCACAGCTAGAGGCCTTCACTCGTGCCTCCCTCACAGCTTCACAGCTAGAGGCCTTCACTCGTGCCTCCCTCCCAGCTTCACAGCTAGAGGCCTTCTCTCGTGCCTCCCTCCCTGCTTCACAGCTAGAGGCCTTCTCTCGTGCCTCCCTCACAGCTTCACAGCTAGAGGCCTTCACTCGTGCCTCCCTCCCAGCTTCACAGCTAGAGGCCTTCTCTCGTGCCTCCCTCACAGCTTCACAGCTAGAGGCCTTCACTCGTGCCTCCCTCCCAGCTTCACAGCTAGAGGCCTTCTCTCGTGCCTCCCTCCCTGCTTCACAGCTAGAGGCCTTCTCTCGTGCCTCCCTCACAGCTTCACAGCTAGAGGCCTTCACTCGTGCCTCCCTCCCAGCTTCACAGCTAGAGGCCTTCTCTCGTGCCTCCCTCCCAGCTTCACAGCTAGAGGCCTTCTCTCGTGCCACCCTCACAGCTTCACAGCTAGAGGCCTTCTCTCGTGCCTCCCTCACAGCTTCACAGCTAGAGGCCTTCACTCGTGCCTCCCTCCCTGCTTCACAGCTAGAGGCCTTCTCTCGTGCCTCCCTCCCTGCTTCACAGCTAGAGGCCTTCTCTCGTGCCTCCCTCACAGCTTCACAGCTAGAGGCCTTCTCTCGTGCCTCCCTCACAGCTTCACAGCTAGAGGCCTTCTCTCGTGCCACCCTCACAGCTTCACAGCTAGTGGCCTTCTCTCGTGCCTCCCTCACAGCTTCACAGCTAGTGGCCTTCTCTCGTGCCTCCCTCACAGCTTCACAGCTAGAGGCCTTCTCTCGTGCCTCCCTCACAGTCTCACAGCAAACAATCACTTCGAAGTCTGCTTGCGTTCTCCACCAATGACATGCATGTTTTCAGGTTCCTATAATCCACCGTAGATAGCAATTGAATAATCAATCATTCTTACAAAGCTTCTACATGCATTTATTATTCTTTACCAAGTCACCTTGTCCTTCACCATGTCTGGTCATAGCTTTACCATGCAGGTACCAACCACCCTTTTATTTGACTAGCTTTTACTACACTCCTACACACTTAGCATGACATTACCATGAAGCACAGGCTCACCTTCATAGTGTGCCCATGTGCCTCCTTGTTTTACAATAATCTGTTTAATTTAACTGCTTTTATGCTTATTTGTATATAAAATTACCACAAGACACTACCTAACAGTTTTTTTTCCCTACAAACCTGGAATCTTTCACTCTAACTGTCCCCAAACCAGATGGATAATCAGCAGCATGTTTAATAAAGCACCAGCAATAATACTTACATATCAGTGCAGCGAGTTCACAAGCCTGCATTCTGTCTGGAGACACTTTCAGAAAGCTGAGCTCAATGTAGAAACTTCACACCTTTAAACATACAGGCTCCTCCTATGATACCTCTTTATTAAATGAGCAGAGACATCTAAACCTCTGATTCTGTCACCTGATAGAGCAGAGCTACATGATCTCATTACAGGGAATATTTATTTTTATACTTCGAATCTAACAACTTCTTCATTATATTTAAGAAGTTAAAACTTCTGTTAACCAGCTGGCTGCTGGAAAACAAGAACACTATTCAAAAACTAGTCTGGTGAAACCACTGTTCAACTGAGGGAATTAAAACACTCCTCTACACAGAGAGTGCTGACACGCACACAGGCACATGCACACACACACACAAACACACACACACACACACACACACACATAGTACAAAACTATAGGAATGACACTATTGTTCTGTATAAATCTACCTGTGTACAAATGTTATTGTTCAGTACAAGTTTATAGGAATGTCTACAGAAATTAGAGATAAAATAATACAAATGCATAGATTAGGGAAAGTGTACAAAATAATATCCAAGTGTTTGGATATCCCAGTGAGCACAGTTGGATCAATAATCAGGAAGTGGAAGCTGCATCACACCACCCAGGCACTGCCAAGAAAAGGCCGTCCAAAAACTTAGTGCTCAAACAAGGAGACTTGTGAGAGAAGCCCCAGAGAGGTCAACAATCACTTTGAAGGAGCTACAGAGTTCAGTGGCTGGGAGTGGAGTAATGGTGCACCAGTCAACCATATCAAGAGCTCTGCATAACACTGGCCTGTATGGGAGGGTGGCAAGAAAGAAGCCGTTACTCAAAAAGTACCATCTGAAAGCACGTCTGGAGTTTGCCAGAAAGCATGAGAGTGACCCAGATGCGATGTGGGAAAAGGTTTTGTGGTCAGATGAGACCAAGATAGAGCTTTTTGGCCAAAAACTCAAAGCGCTATGTGTGGCTCAAGAACAAAAAGGTGAATGTCCTACAGTGGCCCAGTCAAAGTCCTGACCTCAATCCCATTGAGAATCTGTGGCACTATTTGAAAATTGCGGTCCACAAGCATCGTCTAACCAACCTGAACAACCTGGAGCAAATCTGCCAAGAAGAATGGGCCAAAATCACTCCGACACTGTGTGCAAAGCTGGTACATACTTACCCCAAAAGACTTAAAGCTGTTATTGCAGCAAAGGTGGCTCTACCAAATATTAATGTGTGGGGGTTGAATACTTATGCAAGCAAGATATTTCAGTTTTTTATTTTTCTTAAAAATATTTCCCAGCATAAAACCAATGTCACCTTACAATAATTGATTGAGTTTCAGTGTTTTAAAATAAAATATCAAACAGAACGAAATTTCAATGTACCATTTGTAATTCAGTAATATGAGAGAATTGGTCAGGGGTCTGAATACTTTTGCAAGGCACTGTGATTATATATATATATATATATATATATATATATATATATATATATATATATATATATATATATATATATACACACACACACATACCACAGCTTTGCAACAGATCTTTGTTAATTCCAGCTGAATAAATAAATGAATGAATGAATTAATGAATGAATGAAAATAAATCATTCTGTGTGTGCCTGCTAGGGGATGCTGCGACCCCAAAAAGTCAGTCACAACAATAATAATAATAATAATAATAATAATAATAATAAACTAAACTAAAGAAAATAAATCAAACATATTTGTCTACTGCTTTACCTTTCTATATGAATCTGTGTATATATCAGTTTATCATCACACAATGAAACTTATCTAGAATTGTCTTTATTTTGCCATGTTCTTACCATGGTTTTCTTTTACAGTTAACTTTTCTAAGGAGCAGAGCAGACCTCGTCATCTAAAGATGATTGAGGGCGTGTTTGGTATCAAGCTGCTCAGCTCAATCTCCCCTTTTCAGAATCCCCTCTTGTCAGTTTAACAGGGGGTGCAGGGCTGCATGCCAGTATTCAGGCTCAATTTAAACCCTGCCTGCCTTCACTTCCTCTCACTAACCACACACACGTATTTCCTTCTCAGAAATGAACGCAGAGCAGAGCTGACTGCTTCCCAGCAAAAAAAGAGAAGTGTGTTCTGTTTTTGAGATGACCTCTGCAATGAACAGCACTGTGAGCTCCACTTTGTATCTATAATACAGATCTATCTAGAGATCAATCTACAGTAAACCCTGTATACACACACTCATCTGCAGTGAACAGCACTGTGAGCTCCACTTTGTATCTATAATACAGATCTATCTAGAGATCAATCTACAGTAAACCCTGTATACACACACTCATCTGCAGTGAACAGCACTGTGAGCTCCACTTTGTATCTATAATACAGATCTATCTAGAGATCAATCTACAGTAAACCCTGTATTTAAACACACTCATCTGCAGTGAACAGCACTGTGAGCTCCACTTTGTATCTATAATACAGATCTATCTCGAGATCAATCTACAGTAAACCCTGTATTTAATCACACTCATCTGCAGTGAACAGCACTGTGAGCTCCACTTTGTATCTATAATACAGATCTATCTAGAGATCAATCTACAGTAAACCCTGTATACACACACTCATCTGCAGTGAACAGCACTGTGAGCTCCACTTTGTATCTATAATACAGATCTATCTAGAGATCAATCTACAGTAAACCCTGTATTTACACACACTCATCTGCAGTGAACAGCGCTGTGAGCTCCACTTTGTATCTATAATACAGATCTATCTAGAGATCTGTATCTACAGTAAACCCTGTATTTACACACACTCATCTGCAGTGAACAGCACTCTGAGCTCCACTTTGTATCTATAATACAGATCTATCTAGAGATCTGTATCTACAGTAAACCCTGTATTTACACACACTCATCTGCAGTGAACAGCACTGTGAGCTCCACTTTGTATCTATAATACAGATCTATCTAGAGATCTGTATCTACAGTAAACCCTGTATTTACACACACTCATCTGCAGTGAACAGCACTGTGAGCTCCACTTTGTATCTATAATACAGATCTATCTAGAGATCTGTATCTACAGTAAACCCTGTATTTACACACACTCATCTGCAGTGAACAGCACTGTGAGCTCCACTTTGTATCTATAATACAGATCTATCTAGAGATCAATCTACAGTAAACCCTGTATTTACACTCACTCATCTGCAGTGAACAGCACTGTGAGGTCCACTTCGTATCTATAATCTATTGTCAATGTAAAAAAACAAGTTAGAAAGACGGAACAGCCGTTTAAAGGGGTGATATCAAACCCAAAAGCCCAAGTTAGGAGAAGCAATTAGGCCAACCTTGTCAAGCATCAAGCAAATAGGCACACTTGGAAAGGTGCTGGGGCCCAAGATTCACGCAATTCTTGCTTCTAACTTGGCGCCTTTTTTTGATCGCTTCGCTCCACTTTATTGCTATACTTGAAATGCTCTTTGTATGACTTGAAGTGACCGACACACACACCGACACACACCGAGAACCATTATTGAAGCACTATTCGTTTTTTATTTATTGAAAGGCTGCGCTAAAACTCACCGGAGGGGGGTTAATAATCCCTGCTAATAAATAAATAATTATAATCAGTTGTAGCCTAATAATTTGATTCTCACACGCACTGTCTACAACATTGACATTTAATGAGTAGGGGGGGGTGGGGGACAAGAGGGGCGCTCCGATTGGCTGGCTGGTTGCAGCGGGAAGGTGAGAGTTTTAGCTTGCTGGGCGGACATTTTGAAGAAGAGAGCGAGAGCAGGAGTGGGAATGTGAGAGAGAGAGAGAGAGACACAATCATTTCTGATAAATATTCTTTTCACTAAGGTATGTAAAATGTTCCGAACATGTGTCTAAACATCACAACAGCAGCAGCGCCATCTACTGGACAAAACCAGACATACATGTGAAACAATGATCCAGTTCAATATCTACAAGCCTAAACAAGAAACTATTATCGAAGCCCTGAAAAAGAAAATATTATACAAAGCAGTTTGAAATCAAATGTTTAATTGTTAATCTAACCATCTTAATTACTGTGGAACTACTTCTCTCAGTGGAAGGTGACACAAATAAATTATTAAAATAATGATTAAAGTTTTCTTCATTTACCAATAACAACACACTCACAGACCCATTTAATAATAGCAATAATACACTCCGGGGTCTGTGTGTTATCATGAGATATCACCACTTCCTGGGCGGTTGAAGAACTCCACTTCGTCTAGTGCCTCACAACGCACCCACAGCGTATTGATATTACTTCATGATAACACACACCCTGTCGTGTATTACTGCTTAATTAATGTATTCATTAGGGTTAGATGTCACATTCCTTTGTTGTCACTATTGATTTAGATATTCAGGTTGGATACCTCGGGATCCTTATTGAGAAGCCAGCGGAACTCCAGCGTTTCTCCGACCCAGCGAAGGAAGCGTTTGTCCCGAATAACCCCTCCCGTGATGAGCGGCGCTGCCATGACAACCTATGACATCACCCGCACGTTCCGTATACTTCAGAACACTTTGAGTCATTTTTTGTAATACAGTAGTAACGTTTAGTTTTCACAAAATAACATAAATAAGATTATCAGCTCAGCTGCTAGTGTAGCGCCCCCCCTCTCTCCTCTCCTCTCCTCTCCTCTCCTCTCCTCTCCTCTCCTCTCCTCTCCTCTCCTCTCCTCTCCTCTCCTCTCCTCTCCCCCAAACATTCTGCGGAGCAGGATACGATACTGCGCGTGCTTAAAACTGATACTGTCAAGTAAGAACACCTGCGCGTCAGAGTTACAACAGCGCGCCTATTTCGAGAATATATTTTCTTTAGTACTATCAGAGGGCTATAGCACAGGTACAGTACTACCTTTTCAAGTCGAGTCTTCTCGTTTTCTTCAATTCCTCCACCAGCTCGTTAAGGACGTTGCTTTTGCGCAGAACGGGCCTGGGAGTGAAAGTCTCCCTTGGCAACAGAACAACAACCGTGTCGTGTTGTGTGTGTTTTAAATGAAGTGAAAATTGGGGATTAAACACCGGCCACACAAGAGAGGGACGGAATATTGAGTTTGTTTCGGACAGGAAGCTGTTTGTCCTCACTCCTTCACTTGTGAGCAGTTAAAACTAAGCGTTGAATATCAAATAAATAAATAAATAAATAAATAAATAAATAAAAGCTCTCTGTCCTGCTGCTGTCTTTCAGGGGGCGTGTCAGCTGCAGGTTCTTTTCATTTTAACCCCATGATTGCCAGCTGGCCACACACAGAACAGCGAGTCTATCCCTATCACATTTTGAAAGCTGATATTGTCTATTTGCTATCTACAAAGCCCACTAATAATCCTTGTTGTGCTATTTCTTTGAAAAACGACTTAAACACCCCTTTACACCGCGGTAAGTGTTTTTTTTTTTTGTTTTTTTTGTGGTTGATACAATAACATCATTGAAGAATATAGGACTGATTTTTGGTTGTGCGTTTGTTTTAAATTGTTTTGTGATGAAACTTTTTACCGACTCCTTGCTTCATTATTATTATTATTATTATTATTATTGTGTATTTATTAGCAGTTATTACACAGTATCATCCTGTGTGTATCTATGCTGGGTTCCAATGCAGACTTTTACAGGGTCTCGCTGCGCCGCTGTGTGACACCGACATGGAGTTCAGCTCAGATGAATTCTTACAGACATTCGTGTCTCTGTGTGTCTGATACTTTATATCATGGAAGTTAGACATGTGCATATTATAATCTCATATTTATATTGAATTACGTTGTTTTTTATTTACAATAGGTTTGTCACATTGCCAGCAAACGGTAAGTGCTTCCCTGTGGAGTTTTTCAAGTCTTTACATCCCAACATTGAACACAATTGATGCAAACAGAGGTCAAACACCATACTAACAGATCGTAGATCAAATTCCCATTTTTTATTAAGTACTATTTAAAAAGAACACAGTTAAAAACAAAGCCACGTTTTGTCCAGACGGTCTTCGCCAGTCTGTAGTGAATAGACACGCCCCCTCACCATTACACACCTTACCACGTGACCTCAGTGAGCTCATTAACGAAACAATCATTGAAAACCCGCAATTCAAATATTCAGCATCACAAAGCGCAAGCAATGCTATTAAAACACAATACAAATATTTCAAAACATCCATCCTTTAGACTTCTTTTTCATTTATAATCACACAATATTATCTTATTTAAAATTAGATTTGATTCTATATTCACAATATCAATAATCTATCAATATTACAAGATATCAATAGCTGCCCCAACCCAAGTCAATCCAGTGCTATATAAAACACTGTGTGTATAGATATAGCATCACTTCACAGATTGAACACATTGCTGCATTTTCCAGTAGAAGTATTCAAGCATGTATCTATCAGGGAGAAAACAGCTGACATCGTGTTCTGCATTCAGTCCTGTAGGACTCAGAGTCTCCAATGTAAAAATCCACAAAGTCTTTCCATCCCACAACATCCTTCATGGGAAGTGTACAACACTGGAGAGTGACCATGCAGTGCCATCGCTATATATCTATCTATTTATTTATACAATCTGTCTTTACCTGGCTGTGATCTGCTGGGAGCTGGTCTGGAGAATCCTAACTGCCATTGCGCGTTCCATTCACATCATGTGACAGTGTGACCTTTCAACTCTGCCAGCCCCGCCCACACTACATTTATATAGACTTGAATGGAGTGAGGACGGCAGTCCTGCGCCCAGCTGTTAGGATTCTCCAGACGAGATCACAGCAGCTCACAGCCAGGTAAAGGCAGATTTAAAATGATAAGAACTTGATATTGGAGGAGCTGCAGAACCCAGAAGCACTCAGAATGATTGAAGCACAAACAGCGTGTATTAATAAGAGAAGGAGATTACAGTCACCTCTGAACATCCCTATTCTTGAATAAATGATGTTAAAAGAAACTAGAATAAACTGCTTTAAAAGTTCTTTTTTGTTTGTTTGATAAATTTAGCACTCCAGGAAGGTGAGGGACAATAGCTCTGGCTACACAAGGCTGGTGTCACACAAAAATGGGTCCCCTGTCATACTGTACAGTAAATTACATTTATTTCATTTATACGGAGCAACACCTGGTCGACAAAATGAGTAAGAAGTAAATTATTTTTTTTAAACACAGGCTTTTTTTGTTAAATAAGGCTTTAAAATATTTCCTTCCCACTGATTAGATTTAGCTACCGTATTTTTTTCTTTAAAATATTTGCATTTCTCAAAAAAAGGATAACAACAAGGGACCAAAATCTCTTCAACACAAGAAAAGGGGAGCCTGTGACCATGTTCCTCGTGCTAGTAATCTGTATTAATCTGTGTAGGTATGCGGGCAGATGATCAGTGGAGCTGCGTTCTTACCAGAGAATAAAGACCAGGAGAAAACAATGGATAGAGTTTCTCAGTGAAGGTGTCAGTGAAAGTGTATATGTGAGATCTGGTCTCCACATTGTAAAAGGAGAGATGCCCTCCCTCATAATCCAGATACACCCCCAGCTTCCGGGGCTTCGGGCTCAGGGGGAGGGGGGTCCGGGGGGCCCTGACAGCACTGAACAGATTATTTTCTTCATTCCACCAAATAACCCAGAATCCCTGCTGGGGTTTCTCAGTGATGCCCCCCTTCCTCTGAGAAGACTCTCTGGTGACTCCTAGTACCCAGCGTATCTTCTCCCCCACCTCCACCTCCCAGTAGTGTCTCCCTGAGGTGAATCCCTCCCTGCCCAAGACATAACTCTTCTTATCAAATCTCTTTGGATTGTCAGGGAGAGGCTGTGGTTTATCTCCACATCTGACTTGTTTTCCATCCTCAGACAGGATGAGATAGGAGTGTGCTGTATCAGGGTCCAGAGTCACATCAACTGTGGAGAAGAGAGTGGGGTTAAAACATATCTAATATTATACACTGCACATGTCAGATACAAGCATCCTGCTCCACAGATATAAACACAAAATCAGAGACGTCAGGATCATGGAAAAGAACGCTTGGAAAAATGGAAAATATACTCAGTGCTGAAGAAATCCCTTGACAAGTCTTCACAAAATTGGATGGGCTGCAGATGAAAAACTGACCCCTCATGAAAAGCCTAGTGTTCTGATTAGGTGTTTGACAGAGGAATGGAGAAGGGTGTTACTGTACTACACACAGTATGATGACTAAAACATTGGAACTTGTTATTTTCATATTGTGGCCCTTCTGAAAACACAAAACATCTCTCACGGTATTCTTCATAAGTTTAGTTATTATGATCTGAAAGCAGGTTCTCAACTCTATCTAATGGAAGAAGAGGAAGAGGAGGAGGAGGACTATGCGGCTCAAATATTATTTGCACCAACCTGCTATAGTTGCTTTCATCAACTCCACCTTCCAGAATACCTCAAGGTGGTCTTTGAGTCGAGACACAGCTTCCCTCAGAGTCCAGAAAGAGTCATCTATGTTATCAAAGAGCTGCTGAGCAGTAGGAGGGGCGCAGACAGACTGGAAACTCTACAGGGGGAGTGTGGGGAAAAGGATTTGTCAGCCAAGCATCACAGGGGCTGCAACACTGGACTGAGCAGCTGGGGAGGTCTTTCAGTGTGTACAGGAAATAATCAGGGGGACCCCAGAATCTTACAGAAAGACCAGCGACCAAACTAAACACAAGCATTGACCGTGCTTTGAGCTAAATAAACCCCATCGTAAAAACAAACAGCAGTGTGTTTAAAAGTCCTGATACTGAACCCCCATTCAGTGCATGTGCATTGAAACGTGGTCTGACCTGCAGAAAGTGGATGTGATCCTCTGTCTCAGAAAGCTGCTCCATCTCAGCCTTCTTCTTTCTAAGCTCCTGGATCTCCTGCTCTAGTTGTTCCCTTTGCTCGTTGGCCCGACTCACTGCAGCCTTCTCTTTAGCTCCAATCAGCTCTCCCACCTCTGTCCTGATTCTCTCAATGGAGCGGATCAGCTCAGACAGGACCTGCTCGCTTTCAGCCCTTTCCTTGTGTGCTGAGAGCTAGTTAGAGGAGGGAGGGGATCATTGACACACATCCCCTGACAATACCATGTCTTTGTAAAGCCAGGTCCACACCTGAGCGATCAGTTGCTCAACCCAATTGCTCCAGAAATTGTGCAACTCAGTTGCAAGCAATTGCTTTGTCCACATCTGAGCAATTACTTGTGCAACAAGGTTCCCGCGTCTTCAAGTTTCATTTTTTTTTATGATAACTGAGGTGACGGTTTATTTTCTTTTACATTTTTATTCCATTCCAAGGTGAAGTAGTTTCTTTGGTTTTGACAACCGAGTTGACACGTTTTTTGTTTTTCCTCCCGTGTCTACAAGCTTAGAATCATATTTATTTTTTGACAACCGAGGTGACACAGGTCGTAATGTGTGCAGTAATTAATGAGGAAGAGTTGGCTGTTATTATTTTTTCAAATATTTTAAATGCCATATTCCTTAAAGCAAAAATCAAAGCCGTGTAAAAGCTGGAGAAAACCGTTTAGTTTTTTTTACCGCTGACACTTTTATAATTAGAGCTTCTTAATATGCAAGCGGTGCAGACAGCATTATAAGAACCAATCAGAGCTGGTGAATTGCCACGTGATTGCCTGTGTCTACAGAAGTCGCTCAGGAGGTTGCTTGGAAAGAAGAGCACAGCTCTACTTCAAGCAACTGATCGCTTAGGTGTGGACCCAGCTTTAAACTGTTCTCACACTCACCTTGAGAGACTCCACAGCCTGATTCAGTCTCTCCAGCCCTTTCAGTCTCTCCTCAATGAGATTTTCTATTTCCACCTGTCTCTCCCCCAGCTCCTTCTGCACAGAACAAGATGGGCAGAAACAGATACACAGCGATGCAATATTACTGAAGCAATACTGTAAAACAGAAACAGTAAAAATACTGCGCTATTATTATTATTATTATGGTAATGTACATGATATGATTGATTTGGCAAAGCATTGCTAATTTTAATAGAAACATCCTTTAAAAATGGTGTAATAATAATAATAATAATAATAATAATAATAATAATAATGTCAGTAACATTGGCTGGACCAGTTTGTGTCTAACATTCACATATATGTTTACAGCAGTATATAAAAATACAGCAATTGCATTTTAAACATTATACCATGAAAAGTAGACCACTATGAAATGTGTACAAGAGATTCAACACTCTGTACACAGTATAGGAAGTCTTGACACTCTAGTTTAAACAGTGTACCTTTTTCTCCACCCTCCCTTTCGCTGATGAGACAATTGAATGGTCCGAGTGGTCGCTGTCTATGCACAGCGCGCAGATACAGCTCTGATCGGTTCTGCAGTAAAGCTCCAGCAATCTCTGGTGCTGTTTGCAAAGCTTCTGCTCGAAATCTCTGAGAGGCTGGACCAGCGCGTGCCTCTTCACCCCCGTGGTCTCGTAGTGTGGCTGCAGGTGCGCTTCGCAGTACGAGCCCCGGCACGTCAAACACGACCTGACCACGTCATGCAGAAATCGTGTGAATGAATCCCTTTGAAATGTTAAGCATGCATTTCACATGATATGCTAATAAAAGTTACATGCATTTTTGTAATACTTAAATGCACACCAAGTTTTGAATACTGTAGCGTGCACGGGGGTAGGGGTCAGAGATGGTAGGTGACGCAATCTAAACATAACGACATAAGCCTGATATCTGCTCCTGTTTTGTACAGCGGGATCGGCGCTATGCTTCAAAGCGGGAGGGTCCCGGGCTCGCGTCCGACCTCCGCCTGTGAGAAGCTCCTGCTTCTGGGAATAGAGATTCGCCACAATACATTCAAAATCACCCGATGAAAAATACACATTACATTTTAAACACGCAGAGATATTTCAAGCAAAGCTTCTGAACGCAACACACGTGATGCGGGTTCCGCTTTGTTCCAAACACAGTATCAGAACTGAAGTAGTTTGGAGAGGCTCTCACTGCGCGTCAAAGTTACAAACAGCGCGCCTATTTCGAGAATATATTTTCTTTAGTACTATCAGAGGGCTATAGCACAGGTACAGTACATACCTTTTCGAGTCGAGTCTTCTCGTTTTCTTCAATTCCTCCACCAGTTCGTTAATGATGTTGTTTTTGCGCAGAGCGGGCCTGGGTGTGAAAGTCTCCCGGCACTGGGGGCAGCTGTACACGCCGGTTTGGTCAATCTGGTCCCAGTAGCTCCCGATACAGTCCAGGCAGAAGCTGTGTCCGCACGGAATGGTTGCGGGCTCGGTGAAGAGGTCCAGACACACGGAGCAGGAGAACTTCTCCTTTGGAGATGCCGCTGTCGCCATCGCTGCTGTCCGTCAGGCAATAGAAACGGAACTTAAAACTGCAGGAAGTCAGACTAGCAGAGTTATGAAATGAGTTCACAAACACTGCGCAACGAGGCAGGGTTTGGCAACAGAAAAACAACCGTGTCGTGTTGCTGTGTTTTAAATGAAGTGAAAATGGGGATTAAACACCGGCCACCCAATAGGGACGGAATATTGAGTTTGTTTTGGACAGGACGCTGTTTGTTCGAGCCAGACTCTCTCTCCTTCACTTGTGCGCTGTTAAAACTAAGCGTTGTAGATCAAATAAATAAATAAATAAATAAATAAATAAATACAAGCTCTCTGTCCTGCTGCTGTCTTTCAGGGGGCGTGTCAGCTGCAGGTTCTTTTCATTTTAACCCCATAATTGCCAACTGGCCACACACAGAACAGCGAGTCTATCCCTATCTCATTTTGAAAGCAGATATTGTCTATTTGCTATCTACAAAGCCCACTAATAATCCTTGTTGTGCTATTTCTTTGAAAAGCGACTTAAACACCCCTTTACACCGCTCTAATTGTTTTTTTTTTGTGGTTGATACAATAACAGCATTGAAGAATATAGGCCTTTTTTTGGTTGTGCGTTTGTTTTAAATTGTTTTGTGCTTAAACTCCCGACTCCTCGCTTCATTATTATTATTATTATTATTACAAAGTATCACATGCATAGTTCATTGTGTGTGTGTGTTCTGCCATTGCCCAGTACAAAGTTACTCTGTGTTCTAAAACATGCACTTGTAACTATTTTTCTTTGGGCATAATTCCAACTCCTGTAAGCAGGGGTCCTGTGAACGCTGACTCGTTTCAAGTGGTCGCGTTTTTCTATACCTTGTATGGGCTGCACGATTTTGTTCAGAGGCGCGTTATTCTAGTTTCCTGTCCCGGCTCTTGTACATTCACTGAGGGTTGTGCTTAAAATCGCACGAGACAGCGGAAAAGGCTGAAGTCTGTCAGTAGTGATTTATTTAACTAGACATCAACAAAAACCTACTCGCCAGCTCTTAATTTAATATTCACAGTTTGTAAAAACGGATTCCAATTCTACATATATGTATTTCTTAGTAGATGCCCTTATCCAGGGCGACTTACAATTGTTACAAGATATCACGTTATTTTTTACATACAATTACCCATTTATACAGTTGGGCAATCTAGGTACAGTACCTTGCTCAAGGGTACAGCAGCAATGTCCCCCACCTGGGATTGAACCCACGACCCTCCGGTCAGGAGTCCAGAGCCCTAACCACTACTCCACACTGCTACCCTATGTGCATGTTGTGTATGTAATCAAAAATCTTCCAATTTTAATAGGAACAGATAAAATCCACTCCCTTTCTACTAATTCATTTCTATACCAACAAACATCACAAATGTGTTCAATCTTAAAGATTAAAATGTAATAAGTGTATTTATTATTAATCTTTAATACGAGGCTGCAGTTGGATTTTTATTTGCATCACAGCTTGTTATTTAGGGTGAGGGTTGGTTTGTCTTCAAATCCACTTTAAGCCACCGAATGTACCTATAGGCAACCACTTCACTTCAATACAACTGCACTTTGATGAAAGAGACCAAAGGGACTTAAACAAAGGGATCATCATTCAACTTTGATAAATCGATTGGCATATGAGCTTAAAGGACAGAACAAAAACTGGGATGAAAATAATATGAGTGACGACCTGAACTTCAGCTTCCTAGATTTTATTGCGTGTACCTAGGCTAACCTATACAGATGTAAGCATGTCAATTTTACATTGTAAATAAGATGAGAATGACACACATCATTCTTACTTTAATACGATTAAGTAAATGTAGATTGTGTGAAGCTATACCCCTATAAAATGTACCACGGTTCTATAGTGTAGCTATACTATTATGATTATGGTTGTACTGCATTATTGTAACACAGGGAATTGTACATTGATGGTGTAGGACACATATATTATACAATACAATTGGACTTTCACAGATACCATCGTACCTTGTTCCAAAATCTAGTGGTACATTTTTATAGGGTTCCGTTCTAACAGTATTGTTGCAATAGAAACAAACGGATAATTGAAAGAAGCGGAGGGCAGGAAATTAATCGGAGAGTATCAAGCAATATTTTTAAAATACGCTGACATCAAGACCGTTCCCAGCAATGCTTGCAGATTGTCTTTTTTTTTTACATACATTTCATACCGCAAAGTTAACGATTACTGCTTTTTTATATATTATATGGAAGCGTACGCGCTTTAATTAATGCTGCCTTTATAAATGTAATGATGATTAAATGGTTTATTTAGAACGCAATGTCGATGTATTCATTATTTTAAACACATAAATAAAACGGGCATATTACATACGACATTGACAATACAGAGAAAAGTAGATTCCGTAAACAAAAAAAAACGATTTCACATGGGTGTGATCAGAGCATCAATGTGAGGACTTGGAAATTGCGTCACTGTAGAGGCGGAGTTTAAGGTTGCCAGGCTTGGGATGTCAGCCTTGGGGTGTAAGGCCTGTGTCGTCCGCCTTGCAGGTACAGACGTGCTCAAATTTGTCAGTACCCCTCCACAAAAAACGAAGAATGCACAATTTACTCTGAAATAACTTGAAACTGACAGAAGTAATTGGCATCCACCATTGTTTATTCCATATTTAATAGAAATCAGACTTTGCTTTTGATTTTTTATTCAACATAATATTGTAAATAAGAAAACAAATGAAAATGGCATGGACAAAAATGATGGGACCTCTAACCTAATATTTTGTTGCACAACATTTAGAGGCAATCACTGCAATCAAGCGTTTTCTGTAGCTCTCAATGAGACTTCTGCACCTGTTAACAGGTAGTTTGGCCCACTCTTCCTGAGCAAACTGCTCCAGCTGTCTCAGGTTTGATGGGTGCCTTCTCCAGACTGCAAGTTTCAGCTCTTTCCATAGATGTTCGATAGGATTCAGATCAGGACTCATAGAAGGCCACTTCAGAATAGCCCAATGTTTTGTTCTTATCCATTCTTGGGTGCTTTTAGCTGTGTGTTTTGGGTCATTATCCTGTTGGAGGACCCATGACCTGCGACTGAGACAGAGCTTTCTGACACTGGGCAGTACGTTTCGCTCCAGAATGCCTTGATAGTCTTGAGATTTCATTGTGCCCTGCACAGATTCAAAGCACTGTGCCAGGCGCAGCAAAGCAGCCCCAAAACATAACCGAGCCTCCTCCATGTTTCACTGTAGGTATGGTGTCCTTTTCTTTGAAAGCTTCATTTTTTTCGTCTGTGAACATAGAGCTGATGTGACTTGCCAAAAAGCTCCAGTTTTTACTCATCTGTCCAAAGGACATTCTCCCAGAAGGATTGTGGCTTGCCAATATGCATTCTAGCAAATTCCAGTCTGGCTTTTTTATGTTTTTCTTTAAAAAATGGAGTCCTCCTGGGTCTTCTTCCATGGAGCCCACTTTCGCTCAAAAAGAAACGGATGGTGCGATCAGAAACTGATGTACCTTCACCTTGGAGTTCAGCTTGTATCTCTTTGGCAGTTGTCCTTGGTTCTTTTTCTACCATTCGCACTATCCTTCTGTTCAATCTGGGGTCGATTTTCCTCTTGCCACCGCGCCCAGGGAGGTTGGCTACAGTTCAATGGACCTTAAACTTCTTAATAATATTTGCAACTGTTGTCACAGGAACATCAAGCTGCTTGGAGATGGTCGTGTAGCCTTTACCTTTACCATGCTTGTCTATTATTTTCTTTCTGATCTCCTCAGACAACTCTCTCCTTTGCTTTCTCTGGTCCATGTTCAGTGTGGTGCACACAATGATACCAAACAGAAACAGTGACTACTTTGATCCATTTAAATAGTCTGAATGACTGATTACAAGATTGGAGACATGTGTGATATTAATTAAAGAAACTAATTGGTTTGAAATATCACTATAATCCAGTTATTTATTATCTTTTCTAAGGGGTACCAACAAATGTGTCCAGGCCATTTTAGAATATCTTTGTAGAATAAGCAATAATTCATCTCTTTTCACAGCTTCTTGGCTTTATTCTATGACATACCAAAGGCATGCAAGTATACATGATAAAATAGCTTTTAATTTCATCACTTTTCAGGAGGAATGAAGCATTATTTCAATGAGCTGTAAGGGTACCAACAAATCTGAGCACGTCTGTATATACACTGTTGCTTTAGCCCGCTGCGCGGCCGGTCAGCTGTTGGAATGCCCCCAGTTTTGATGCTTACATCCGTACTTGACGAGTTTGCACAGCAGGATCTCGACTCAATTTCCAGCTTCAGCAGTTATCTGATTACATTGAGAAAAAACGGCCTGACTCGATTTCACACAACTCATGCTTTTATGAGTTTAATATATTACATGTAATATATACGCTGTTCTCAAAGAAATTAGTAAAATTTAAATGTAACATCAGGACTTACATTTTCATACATCTTTCTAACAGATCAGAATACAAGAACATGAGATTGTGCTGTGCCCTTACAATACTGGAAGTCACTGGATTCTTGTGGTATGTTATTATGTAACATTAACAAAATTCAACAGACACATTTTCATCGTTATCTACATTTTCTGTTTTGATTAAATTGTGTTTTGGTTACAACTAATATTTCTAAAATGTTATGTCTAGGTATTACACAATTCTCTTTATATATGGTTAAGTGAAGATGCAAGGTTATTGTAAATAAACAATATTAAAAGAATCTACTAACTTAACAGATTTAAATTCTCACTAACACGGCCACAACTGCTGCTGCTACCATTATAAAATACGGTATTTTGCAGATTGTGAAAATGTGTGAAAATACTGTGGTCCTGATTGATCCACTGGGCGAGGAGGACAAGTATAGCAGAGGAATTTTTAGAAACTGGAGGTTGGTATACATGTTATACGAGTGTTATATATGTTATATTTTAAATGTATCTTAAGCAGAATAAAAATGGATTCAGTTTACTATTGTGAAGTATCTCAAATGCACAGTTTACAGAAATTTGAAAAAATAACTAGTGGCTATGGTTAAGATTGAAATATAACTCCTGTCAAATAAACACTTGATTACAGCTATACATTGAATTGAATCCAGCTGTAGACCTGAGTTAGGAGTGCAGGTACACTCCGTAGAGCTGGCGTTACAATGAGAATTCTAAAAAACTGTTTTCTAGGAGTTTCGTGAGAGCTAATGTGGACACAGGAAACCAGACAGTTTGGAAATTGCAGACTTTCAAACACCAACTTCAGATGGATGGCAGCAGTTGTGGTGTTCTGATATTAAATGTAAAAAGCTAACATTATTATCTTAAATCCTATCTTTTTGTGTTTAATTTTTACATTACATCTGTGCTTTGTTTTTCAGTTTGCAGAAAAGTACCTTACAAGTGGATCAATTGATTAGGTGGAAACCAGCCCAGCATCTATAAGAGCAGAAAGACTGGAGATTGCTGGCCTCCTTATGGAAAATCAGGGTAACACATTACTGTGTGCAGGTTTAAAACAACTGGAAGACTACCATATAATTTGAACACTTATGAATATATAGCAGATTGAATGAGCAACATGAAAGGAAAGGACACAACAGTCCAGGACTGAACAACACAACTGAGAGAATCTATTGAGCCATTATGCCTCATGCTTTTTGTAAAATGTGTATTATATTTGCAATAATGAAGGGCTGATATACAATACTGTTTTGAAAGCCACAATCCATGGCATTGCGTAGAACTCCTCTCTCTGTGATACCTAATATAAATACAATCCCTCATTGCCCTTGTTTGATACTGGATAGTGTTTTTTTTTTCTTTTTTAAAGGACTGCATCAATAAACACTTCTTGTTCACAATATTATTCCTGAATGTAATTTCCATAGATGCTACATGTACATGTTGAACTATACTGCTTTAAAATGTGACAACTTTATACTTGAAAATGTTGATGAAAATAATTAGGGTTTTAAAATACTTGTTTTAATGTTTTAGTTTGTCTAATTTGTTTGCTTTATCACAGGTAACATAGATGAATACTGCATAATATGCAGCATGATGGACCTGCAGTCAGCCAACACCACAATTAACATGGTAAATATACCTGGATTATTACACAACGTGTGTATTACTAATTATTGATTTATTCTAGTAATTATATATAGTATTTAGTTGTTTCATAAGTAAGTGTATATTTGATAAATTTAACTTGTGTTTACTGAACCAGAACAACTAATTAAATCAAGACAAATAATGAATGTGATCTTCCTTGGTATTTTCTGATAACATTGAGAGTAGGTGTTGTGTGTTTTGGAATGATTGCGCTATTTCTATATAACTGGTGTCAGGGCATAATTTGCTGACACTAGATATCCCCTGAAAGATCACAATATTCTTTATTTTTTATTGTATATCTGCCACAGAATATACACAGTTATATATTTTAAGTGTAATAAACTATTAAATAATGACTTGGTGTCATCTTTAGCTGGGTAATATGTTTAGCAATCATCAAGTGGACAATATGTATTTATTTTACTTTTTCAGGTGCAATGTGATCACGGCAACAGACGGGCACACACTGAATGCACTCCGTACTCTGCTGAAGAGTTATCAACAGATGGGCACACACTGAATGCACTCTGTACTCTGCTGAAGAGTTATCAACAGACGGGCACACACTGAATGCACTCCGTACTCTGCTGAAGAGTTATCAACAGACGGGCACACACTGAATGCACTCCGTACTCTGCTGAAGAGTTATCAACAGATGGGCACACACTGAATGCACACCGTACTCTGCTGAAGAGTTATCAACAGATGGGCACACACTGAATGCACTCCGTACTCTGCTGAAGAGTTATCAACAGACGGGCACACACTGAAAGCACTCCGTACTCTGCTGAAGAGTTATCAACAGATGGGCACACACTGAATGCACTCCGTACTCTGCTGAAGAGTTATCAACAGACGGGCACACACTGAATGCACTCCGTACTCTGCTGAAGAGTTATCAACAGACGGGCACACACTGAAAGCACTCCGTACTCTGCTGAAGAGTTATCAACAGATGGGCACACACTGAATGCACTCCGTACTCTGCTGAAGAGTTATCAACAGATGGGCACACACTGAATGCACTCCGTACTCTGCTGAAGAGTTATCAACAGACGGGCACACACTGAATGCACTCCGTACTCTGCTGAAAAGTTATCAACAGACGGGCACACACTGAAAGCACTCTGTACTCTGCTGAAGAGTTATCAACAGACGGGCACACACTGAATGCACTCTGTACTCTGCTGAAGAGTTATCAACAGATGGGCACACACTGAATGCACTCCGTACTCTGCTGAAGAGTTATCAACAGATGGGCACACACTGAATGCACTCCGTACTCTGCTGAAGAGTTATCAACAGACGGGCACACACTGAATGCACTCCGTACTCTGCTGAAGAGTTATCAACAGACGGGCACACACTGAATGCACTCCGTACTCTGCTGAAGAGTTATCAACAGACGGGCACACACTGAATGCACTCCGTACTCTGCTGAAGAGTTATCAACAGACGGGCACACACTGAAAGCACTCCGTACTCTGCTGAAGAGTTATCAACAGATGGGCACACACTGAATGCACTCCGTACTCTGCTGAAGAGTTATCAACAGATGGGCACACACTGAATGCACTCCGTACTCTGCTGAAGAGTTATCAACAGACGGGCACACACTGAATGCACTCCGTACTCTGCTGAAAAGTTATCAACAGACGGGCACACACTGAAAGCACTCTGTACTCTGCTGAAGAGTTATCAACAGACGGGCACACACTGAATGCACTCTGTACTCTGCTGAAGAGTTATCAACAGATGGGCACACACTGAATGCACTCCGTACTCTGCTGAAGAGTTATCAACAGATGGGCACACACTGAATGCACTCCGTACTCTGCTGAAGAGTTATCAACAGACGGGCACACACTGAATGCACTCCGTACTCTGCTGAAGAGTTATCAACAGACGGGCACACACTGAATGCACTCCGTACTCTGCTGAAGAGTTATCAACAGATGGGCACACACTGAATGCACTCTGTACTCTGCTGAAGAGTTATCAACAGATGGGCACACACTGAATGCACTCCGTACTCTGCTGAAGAGTTATCAACAGATGGGCACACACTGAATGCACTCTGTACTCTGCTGAAGAGTTATCAACAGACGGGCACACACTGAATGCACTCTGTACTCTGCTGAAGAGTTATCAACAGATGGGCACACACTGAATGCACTCTGTACTCTGCTGAAGAGTTATCACATGATTTTTCATTTATGTGCAAGAAATGTAAAGTCAATGGGTAGAAGAATGTCTTTTGCTCTGTTCTTTTTTAGTTGTTTAGTTCGGCTTCCACAGCATACCTGGAGAAACAGATTGTTATTGCTGGGATTTCTGTTGTTCTTTTTCTGCAACAAAAACAAGATTAGCTAAATAAATAATAACTTCCTCAAGATGTTGTCTCTGATCCATCTACCCTGCAATCTAAAGCTGCACACAGAGCCTTCTTTTCTGTCTTAGACACATCTACATTGCACTTCCAAATGCACATCACCATTATCAGTTTCATTGTGCTGCCCCTCCAAATGAGCTACCCAGGATTTAGAGCATTAAAACCTGTACATTTCAATTAAAACACAGGGTAGCCCATTTGGAGCAGTCTTTTCTTCTCATCCAAATGAGCTACCCAGGATTTAAAGGGTTAAAACCTGTACATTTCAATTAAAACACAGGGTAGCCCATTTGGAGCAGTCTTTTTCTCCAAATGAGCTTCCTCGCATTGTTTGCTTTAGATAGCTCATTTGGAAGGGGATGCTCAGATGGTCAGACTAGTCTAATCTGTGCTACGGGATGCTCATTTGGAGGGGGATGCTCAGATGATCAGACTAGTCTGATAATCTGTGCTACGGGATGCTCATTTGGAGGGGGATGCTCAAATGATCAGACTAGTCTGATAATCTGTGCTACGGGATGCTCATTTGGAGGGGAATGCTCAAATGATCAGACTAGTCTGATAATCTGTGCTACGGGATGCTCATTTGGAGGGGGATGCTCAGATGGTCAGAACACCGGCCCTGACGTTAAATGCAACACTTTCTCCAACTACAGGCAACATCATAGACGATGAGCGAAATATGGATTATGTATTATTGCGTATCATCTCTGATAAAAGCGTACCCGCGTATTACCAACTTAAAATGCGTAGCGGATACGCGAAATGCGTAGAGGTTAGCAGGTCTGTATATGCACATACCACACTCGTTTATCTTCAAATGTTTATTACATTTATAGATTTTTTGCAGTTGTGTTTCAGGTAATATGTTTGTACATTAACTCAATTCTGTGCAAATGCCTGTTTTTTTTATTTCAGTTTGCTTATGTGACTTTACTGTGAAAATCACTGAAATCACTCAAACTCAAATCATGCAAAAGGGGCGTTTTGACAGATTGCTCGTGGCTGCCATCTTACTCTGGCATCCAGAGAGTTCAAACAACACTGGTACAAATAAGCATTTCTAGGTCTAAAATAACATCATGATGAGGAGATTACCAGTGCAGGGAATTGATGCAGTTCCAGTCCTCCCAACTCTACCAGTGGGAGTGAAAGTGAGCATTTCACTTCTTGATGGTCGAGTGAAATCCAGTCTAGTGGGTACAGCAGTGACTCTCCTTGGTGTCTGTGCCATCATTGAAGGCGACTGAATGAAGTCTTCAACACACTCGTCTGGAGGCTGGCTAGGTGATGCACTTACTTGAGGTCTTTGTGTAGCAGGTGAAGTTGAAGGTAGGCGAGGTACTGCTGCTGCAGCTGGCAGGGAGCTTTTTATTGTCTTTCTTGAACCCTTTTTGACGCACTATCATCGCTGTCGCTATCAGTGTCGCCAAACCAAATTCTACAAAACAAAATGAATATAAAAACTATTTTAATACTATACCCCTTTCATATTGATAACATTATCATATATATTTCACACATGGAGGACATATACAAACAAATGATTTGCACGCGGTTATTGTGTCTCATTTTTAATTCAATTCAATTCTTATATAATATAATCCCTTTAAACAATGTAAATTGCATACCTGGCCGTCCTTTGTCTCTTTGGCTTTGTCACATCGTCTTCCTTTTCTGACTCCAAATCTGATGTTGAGCAAGTTAAGGAGTCTTAACTTCTGTCTTGCCTGCAGGTAATCATCTGGAAAAAAAATTAAAATGATCTTTTGTTTATAAAATAAGGTTCCTGACCTAACTTTTTGCCAAGGGTTCAAACTAGACCTATATAACTGACACTTTCCTCCTTTGGATAGTAACTTTGCCTACTCTGATTAAAGGCATCTATTATTCAGTTGCAATATTGAATATACATGTATACATATCCACAATATTTGGTAACTTCTTTATGAAAAAAAAAAAAAAACACAAATGGCGTGTTTGTGTGAAAATCCTGAGCTCATGTTTGGTCCAGCCCTGGCCAGGATCTTCTCTGTTCTTGACTGCTCTGTCAATTCTCTCCTCATCGGTGGAGTTTGGCCACCAGGCTATTCCATCCTTATACCACGTTGTGGGCACCATGTGGATAGTTTTATTGGTCACAAATTCAACTATAAGATACATATCTAAATCTAACACAAATAAAGAAGATTAGACCTACACATTCATTTTAAGCTTTTATACACTGGACCTGTTGTTTTAGCTTCCATTTTGGATACTGCTATATATAACAATGTTATGCTGCTCTTTGCTGGTATTGCTATTTTGATCAGTCCAAGACTTTCTTTCACCTACTGTGACTATGCCCAAACATTACTAAAAATGTTTGTTAAGCACTCTGGCGAAATATATGGGCAAGATCTTTTAGTATACAATGCTCATAAACATTGTATACTAAAAGAAACTGTCGAAATTCCGTAGCCTTCCAGTGATCAGCTTCACGTAGCGAGGTTTCCTTGCAAATTCTGCTGGTATGTAGGCACGCATATCTGTCAAACTAGTGGACAGTCTTTCAACAAGGCAGGCAGGCAGACGGCACTTGAGTGGTCCTTTTGTCCAAATATTTCTCAAGCGCCTAACAACCCCCAAACACACTAAATGCATATAATCCAAGGGAAACTGCGAGAGCAATCCAACGGGAATTCCACGAGCCCTTCGTTGCATTCAGAACAGGTGGGGGAGTGTCACTGATATCATCCACCTGCATTTCATTTTCTTCAGTCACTCTTCTGAGCAGTCTGTCTACATTTGCACGAGCCCTTCGTCTGAGAGTAGAACTGGAGAGAAACATCTTTCTGTTCATTATCGAAAATTAAAAACGTGCACTCTTAAAATAACAACGTGGAAGACTAAATCAATATAGAAAAAGTAGGACAGTATATGAAGTTGCAATGAAGTTTTTCAGGACTAAAAGGTGTAACACATGCACATGATATACTGTAAACTACAATATTCAAACTTATGAAACAGGAAATTACACATTAAAATTAAAACACTTTCTTTTAAAAAAAAAAAAGGACATGAGTTTGTAACTCAAAATAAACCTGCAGCTGCATTAGATGTTCCTTTAACACAGATACGGTAATAATAATAATAATAATAATAATAATAATAATAATAATAATAATAATAATAATAATAATAATAATAGAAAAAAACTGTTTTAACACAAATCACATCAATCTGAACTGTGGCTGTTTGTTACCGTTAATATTTGAATTCCGTTCATGTTCACAAATCCTAACTAATTAAACTACTAAACTAAATTCAGCTTTTAAAAATCTATGGCACAACTGTATATAATATTTCCATAAATAATCCAAACATTACTTTGAAACAAAGGAGGTACAGATTTAACATGGGCACTATTTAATCTTTTAAAGGCTCAGTACATTTAAGGTCAGACAATCAATAATCGGTGCATTGAATAATTGTTGCACCTTTAGTATATTAATTGCTCAAATGTATTGTTGAATATCTACAGATATTTTTTTTCCTTCCTTTCTTTCATAACATTTCAATACTGTTGCATCAACACAATTAAAATGGACGGTTGTTTGTTTTTAGCTGTCTGCTCGCATGTTCCTCAGAAGGCGCTGCTTGCTGTTCATGGCAGCGCGCTGAGCTGCCTCTCCGCACACTGCGTGTCGTTTTGAAGCGCTGTGTTTAAGATATTTTCATGTTTGAACTCCTGGCTCCCTGTTAAAATGCAGTCTGGTCTGCCATCAGTTCCCCTGCATCCTGATAAAACGGGCACAACGTGGTTATATATTTTATTTTATTTTTTTAACGCTGTCAAACTGAAGACAGGAGAAATCTTTTATCCCCTGTTGGTTGAACTGTCGGTTGAAAATTCAGTGAAACTGGCGGGTATGGGATTTGTAGTTTTTAATGTGTGATTCACAGTGGGCAGTGGACACCAATAAACTACATTCCCAGAGTGCATTGCGATTGAGCTTTGAGTTTAGATCCGACTGCGACGTTCTTTTTTTTCTCTTTTGTTTTATATTTTCCAGTTGAAAAAATAAATCTCGTTTATTGTTTATATTCAACCTTTAGGGATTTCTAGTCGCATCCGTGCGCCTAAATTAAAATGTGCGTTCACACAAGCATTGTGTTCGTCTCTCATGTGCAGAAACCGGACCCATGAAAACTATAACGAGTAGATCTATCGACGTTTGAATCAGACACAAGAACGAAATATCTACAAATATCTATTCTAACAAGTATACCGGTAGATCATTACTATAAGGTTCAGGCTGCACTCCCAATAGCTCTATACGCATGTTCAGAACATTTTAAACACCTTAGTGAAAAGAATATTTATCAGATATGATTGTCGCGCTCCTCTTCAAACTGTCCGCCCAGCAAGCTCTCTCCTTCCCGCTGCACCCAGCCAGCCAATCGGAGTTCCCCTCTGTCACCCAGCCAGCCAATCGGAGCTCCACTCTTGTCACCAAACCAGCTAATCGGTGCTCCCCTCTAGTCACCAAACCAGCCAATCAGAGCTCCCAACTTGTCACCAATAAGCCAGCCAATCGGAGCTCCCCTCTTGTCACCAAGCCAGCCAATCGGAGCTCCGCTCTCGTCACCAAACCAGCCAATCAGAGCTCCCCTCTTGTCACCAAGCCAGCCAATCGGAGCTCCCCTTTTGTCACCAAACCAGCTACGGAGCTACCCTCTTGTCACCAAACCAGCCAATCAGAGCTCCCATCTTGTCACCAAGCCAGCCAATAGGAACTCCCCTCTTGTCACCCAGCCAGCCAATCGGAGCTCCCCTTTTGTCACCAAGCCAGCCAATCGGAGCTCCCCTCTTGTCCCCAAGCCAGCCAATCAGAGCTCCCCTCTTGTCACCAAGCCAGCCAATCGGAGCTCCCCTTTTGTCACCAAGCCAGCCAATCGGAGCTCCCCTCTTGTCACCAAGCCAGCCAATCAGAGCTCCACTCTTGTCAGCCAGCCAGCCAATCGGAGCTCCCCAATCCGATACAGTCACTGTAATAAGTGAATTGCGCATTGAAGTGAATAAAGACAGACTCAGGGTGTGTTCACGGAGATCATTCTGTGTAGAATCTGACCAGTTTATCCAATGATCTTCTATGAACTGGTCAGATTCTGCACATGATGATCTCCGTGAACGCACCCTTAATGTCTCCCTTTCACAGCTGCCCGGTTCAGCGCAGTTAATTCAGAAGCGGTTCTGTAATTACAACAAATAAATAAAATAATTTTAAAAAAAAAAACGTATATAGAGAACCATCACAGAACTATGTGTTAAAAAATGATCATGTAAATGTGTGACAACAAAGTGACACGTAATTATGAGAAATGAAATTATCACGTATCTACTGCCTTTATAAATGCGGAGGAATATTGTGAGAGGGAGACCCGGACTTGTGAAGGAGATTCCGCGCTGCAGACTGGAGCTGGAACGCGGAGAGACTTTATGAAACTGATAGATCCAAGTATTTTATATAAACTGCAATAATATAATCTGTGGTAACTAGTTTAATTAACTTCACTATAAGAAACTGATAGATTTAGAGTTTGTTTTATTGTATCATCCCTATATATACTAGACAATTGTTATAGACTGTGAACTGAAGGTGGCATTGTCATATGGTTTACATTATTGTTAATGTGTTTGAGATTTTTTAAAATCAATTATTACTAATAAAAAAAACTTGTAAAGATTAATTTTGGTGTGTGATTGCTTGGTTTCTCGCGGATAAAAGAGTTTGCGCGGAACCAACCACTCGAGGTCCTTGTCCTCGATAAACACAAGGTGGCGCAGTCAAATTATTAACATCGATTTAGCAAAGACCTGTTACAAAAAAATAAGAGGGGAAAGAAATATTCACAAGGTGAAATATTGGGTCCTGGGGGGGGAGTTAATATTTGTTTGCTGGGGGAACAGATATTCTGTGACACCGGTACAAAACAAGTCCTGGACTCAAAATACATCACAAAAACCCTTCTTTACAGAGGAGGGGTTTTCACCCTGTCAGTGTCTGTCTGTCTTTCTGTGTGTGTTACTGATTGGTTTATTATTTTTTTCTTCAGATTAACGGATTGGCGTTGACTGGATCTTACGTTCAGAGCGGACAGAAAGACAAGGCTGCCTCCCAGTCTCTCTTCACTGCCAGTTACGTCTACTAGACCAGTGCGCTCATTAAACAGGGACCAGTAAACCTCACACACTGAGCCACTGCTTTTGCAATCTGAATTTTACATTCCAAAAGGTGCTTTACAAATTAAAAAAAAAAATTGAAGACGTCTTTAAATAGCTTTAAATAAAAATCTACACTGTTGGTAAATTAAAGTGTGTGGAAATTCATGATTTTTATTTTTTCTTTAAGTGAATTATAGCTTAATAAAATAATTTCATGCAGATGACCTGCTTGGAAGTTGCATTAGCTCTAGAGAGTCCAGTTTTTGAAAGATGTTCTCGCAGACCTGGATTTGACATGATCACTGGATTAAAGGAAGTTCTGTTTCTGTGCCTCGCACTCGGGAAGGCTGCTGGACTCCCCGCCTCACTTCACCTCTGCAGTGTCTTCTGGGTCATGTTACTGGCTGACGGCATGCCTGATTGGTTAATGACAGGAAAGAAGCCAGCGAAGGGGCAGGGACAATTTCACCCTCCAGGTGAACAAGGAAGTGCAACCCTAACTGAAACCATGGCTTGCAAATGGAGATTTCTTTAACCAGGTGTAGCAATACAAATCTTCAGCAGTGACTCTCAGCACTACTCAGAACAATTACAAACATCATACCAATCTACAGCAATATAAACTGTTACAATGGTATCTGAAGCAATTTGCTATTTAACAATGTTGTCATTTTGTAATATAACAATTTGATAATACAAAAAAATCATGCTTGTCAGTGGAATCATTGCTGAAGTGAAACTGATCAAGCCTGGTGTATCTCACTACTGTCACAGGAAACGCTCGGATCAGAACCAGGACCAAGCAGCAGGGGGAGTAGAGCTCTCCAGCCAAGCACAGCAACCTGGTGAGTTACTGACACACAGAGGAGACACCAACACATTATTCACACTCAATAATAACAGTGAAGCTAGGAATCAACATTCATTTCTAAAATTGCATGAAACGAATATTGAAGATAATTAATTACATTCTGAAAAACAATGTACACAACTCGTAGAAACAAAAACAATTTAAATTAAAATATATTCTGACAGTGTAAAATGGCTTACTGAACCCAACTCTAACTAAACCAGTGTAAAAGGACTCATTAAACTAATGAGTGTCAATTGAATAACTGTCACGATATTTAGTATAACTTTTTTAACACTGCAGTTTTTTAAATGTCTCTCCAGAATGTGAAGAACCAATTTACAGTGAGATTGAGACCAGCAAACACAACAATACAAAGAAAGGTAAGAATCTCTGTAAATTGTGTCTCTGAATTCCCAAGCTGAACATCCCTCTCACACTTCCCTAAACGATCAGTGATTGTAACCCATGACAGGTGTGAGTGGCTTCTGCTTGTTTTCTATATCAGTTCACATGTGCAGCTGCCCCTGGCTCTCGTGGTGTAAGAGTGTCTCCTCTGAGCTCTTTGGTGAACAAGAGGACTGCGGAGCTGAGCTGCTCTGAAACCAGAAGACACCCCGCAGTCTGTGGGGAACCCCTGAACACCAAGGGGGGCCCTGTCTGCTAAAACAGTGGGAGCTATTGATCCAATGGGTTTACTGTCCTGTTTGTATTAACAGTGTGTTTATTCTACCAGTCAAACCTGCTGTGTACTCTGCTCTGGAAATATCTTTAAGACCTATAAATAGCCCCTTTAAGACAGTATTTTCTCTTTTCTGCTGTATTAAAATTCCCTCCAGATACTGAAGAACCAATTTACTGTAATACTGACACAAGCAAGCAAAACAAAAAAAAGAAAGGTAAGAATTGCTGCAAATTATTTCTCTAAATTCCAAACACTATCAACAATTCTGGTATAAAACAGGGAACTATTGATATAATGTGTTTACTCTCTTATTTGTCATAACAGTCTGTTTATTTAACACAGTCAAACCTGCTGAGACTGATACTGTGAACTCAGCTGTGAAACTAACTACAGGTTATTATTATTATTATTTATTTCTTAGCAGACGCCCTTATCCAGGGCGACTTACAATCGTAAGCAAATACATTTCAAGTGTTACAGTACAAGTAATACAATAAGAGCAAGAAATACAATAACTTTTGTTCAAGCAAAGTACAAGTGTGACAAACCAAAATTCAATAATACAGCAGATAATAGTGATAGTTACATCAGGATATGATTAAATAGTGATAGTTACATCAGGATGTGATTAAATACAAAGTACAAAGTACTACAGGTTAAAAGAATATCTTAAAGCTCTTTCCATTTCAACAATCTCTCTCTCTCACACATAGTGGAAATAAGAAATACAGAACCTCATTTGCTCTGTGTGGCATTTTTACTCTAAGTAAATGTGGTCTTCTTGCATCCACTCGGGGCAGTGCGATGCAGGGGAACACATTCTTGGTTACACTTCGGTGTACCTGATGAATTTAGGATTCAGACATGACTATGAGAGCTCTATTGAGGCACAGAGTTTTAAAATTCACCAGGATGGAACAGAAAATGTACTTATAAACGTTTTATGAAAAATAAAGGAGAAATCTATGTAGTTTCTAAAGATTTATTATCAGTTTGAGGTATAACCTTTCAGAACAGAAAATAGTGCCTATGAACGAAAAATAGTGTTCAAGTAAAACATTGTTTTAATAAAGACTTTAAATGACTGTAAGAAGCTTTGCTGAGCTGTGTATCCGTGCCTGCCTTCCTGCATAGTCTACGTAACAATGTTGCAAGGTAAGTCGCTCCCATTGGCTCTAGCGCATACCAAACAGAATTTAAGACGCTCCCCTGCCTCCAGAGCCCGCTCCTTCTCCACCCTTGCTCCGCAGTGGTGGAATGACCTTCCTACAGATGTCAGGACTGCCCAGTCCCTGACCACATTCCGGCGCCTCCTTAAGACTCACCTCTTCAAACAGCACCTGTAGAACTCCTCTGTTGTATCCTGGGACACTATCACCCTTCATGTAAATGTGCTTTATTTTGCTCTTATCTGTCCCCTATTTTACTGCATTTAATCCTGTACTTCAGAATACTGTAATCTGCCAAGTATTTAACCTGTAGTACTTTGTATTTAATCATATCCTGATGTAACTATCACTATTATCTGCTGTATTATTGAATTGTGGTTTGTAATATTTGAACAAAAGTTATTGTATTTCTTGCTCTTATTGTATTACTTGTACTGTAACACTTGAAATCTATTTGCTTACGATTGTAAGTCGCCCTGGATAAGGGCGTCTGCTAAGAAATAAATAATAATAATAATAATGAAGATTATTAATTATTATTATTATTATTATTACAAGTAATTCATTTAAAGTCAAATTGTATTTGTTTGTGTGTGTTATTAATTTCATTTCAAGATTTTTTTGTACCTGTAAAGAGGGAGTGCGCATTGCTAATGGAGAAGCGAGAGTGAAGAAAGGCTCGAGTCGGGTGGTTAAGACATGACGTGTAGTAATGTAAATACTGTCGAAAAATATTAAAATATCCACAGTTAAAAATTAATGAAGTCAGTTTTACAAAACGACTCTGATACCAATTAAAAGGTGTAAAATAAAAACTAAATGTCTGAAAACTGGATCTGACCGAAGTTACAGAAAATGACTGGCATGCACTACAAATATAATACCAGAACAGTGTCTTGTTTAAAATAGTGAACTGGTTCGTAGTGCACATGAATATAAACTGGAAGATATGACAAGACACCTTGATGTCTTCAGTATCTTCCATGACAGCAGGTATTTTGGCAGGTGTTTTCTTTGATTTTGGTGGCTCAGTGATACGTGGTGAGCACAGGTTTGTTCCCAAGTAGTTCCTAATTGTGGCATGCAGCATTCTAACAATCTGTTTGAAAATACAAAGTAATTCTAACAAGACAAATAGATCAGTAAAGATAACTCTCACATGTCCTATGTTTGGTCATATGCTAAGGACCATGTTGGTCCTTAAATTCAATAATATAAAATTCTGTGTTAAACTTGAACCCACGAAAGCAAGGGAATGCCACAGCACACATAACTAAGATGACTCCAGGACATGCTTTAACATTGATACTGACACACTGTGATATCATTATACACTGTGGCCAGGGATATTCAACCTCCACAGTGGAACATCTCATCCAACTTTAACTGCAGACACTCCATCAAAAACTATAAGAAACTCAAGCAAGCAGGGAATGTCTTCATCAATGTTATAACGAGCACCTGAAAGTTACTGTACTTTTATGAATGTAACTCTCTTTCACTCAATAGCCGGTCTGTATTCCCCCAGCAGCTAACAGTCCTGAGGTATTGTAATCTGAACTGTAAGCACTGCTGGAGAGTATCTAGAACCGCTCCTGTCTGTGTCTCCTCCCTCTATTAATCAGGGTGCATTTCACAGGCAAACCCACAGCAGATAATGCAGAGGCCATGAATGTCACAGTCCTCCCAAAGAAGAAAAGGAAGGTAAGCTTTACTTTATTGACTTTTTCATTCCTCCCTCCCAGTCCCTCTTCTCTAAGCACCAGGGACAGTCTCCATCCCTCTCTCCCAATTCCTAAACTAACCATCGAGCCAATCTCCCTCCCTCTAGGTCCTTTAGCTCTGACCACTAGAGCCTGCCTCCCTCCCTCCGTCCATCTCAGTCCCTCACCTCTCCACCCTGCTTGTTTGAATGTGTGGAGAGCTGTCTGATTCCTTGTATCTCTATCTCTCACCCTGCAGTAAATGAAGGGGGTCCCCAGGAGTGAGAGCCAGCCTGAATCCAGGAGACACTGAGAAGGGGAGCGTGTCAAACTGAAGGAGACAGACCCATTCTTTCAGAATGAACTGGAGAGCCCTGGGATTCAGCTCCACTCCTGCCCCTGAATTGGAAATGAATCTCACTCATCATGCTGTGAGGATTTAGGACAGAGTTACAGGGTCATTCTACTTAGAAGGGACACATTGGAAATATATGCCAAGCTTTTTCTCCACACACTTATATGTGTGATACAAACTATAACACATTAAACAAAGTTGCCAAAAACATAAATATAATACTTGTATATAATATTATTTAATTTGAACTATAAATGATATTACTGTGCCAATGTCATTGAGTGCATTATAAGATACAGAAGTGAATGGTTTAAAAGAAACTAAAACTAAGAATATTTTCATGTTTGTGGCAGCAGTGTGTGCTTCATCTAACTAGAATGGCCTCTAAACTCTTGCACCACAAACACAAGCTGAAACAGTCTTGTGCATTTTTTTTAATTTTTTTTTTTATTTCAAGTGGTGCAAACTTTGCACTGGAGCAAGTGCTGTTTTGGTTTTGAATGAATGAATCTGCTTTGCTGAGAAACTCCAAGCTTGTGGTTGTATACTGGAGTCCTGCTTCAGTGTAATGGTATTGAAGTACAATTTATATCAATGTGTGAATGGGCAGACTGCTGTATGTGCAATTATTATGACAGCCCCACAATGGCAGAGCTATATACTCTTACTATACTGTAAAACATGCAAGCTTTATAAGCAAAAGCAATTCACTAAATTTGCATTCATGCCGAAACATTTCCACAATTACTACACAGCTGTAGTTTATACAGTATATGTGTACTTTATGGACACAAACATTAGTCGCTGTATATATTTCTATAGTGGATCATCTGCAGAATGAAGTTGCCTCAGACTGTTTGACAGTAAGAGAGCTGGTGCTTTTGTGGAATCACCATTAGCCGGTTATTCCTTTAGGGTAACATCTGGATTGTTTGCTTGTATTTTTTTAGTTAGTTTGCTATCATTAGTGATGAGACAGAACATGATGAGGCAGGCTTGGCTATTTAGATAGGGATTCATTGAAATGAAGTTTGAGTTCCTGTACGTTTTCATGAACCAACCCAAGGAAGACATTTACAAATACAAGCTTGTCATGCTGCTGCAGGTTTGATAATGTTGGTTTCATGAAGTGAAGAAATAGAAATATTCTTTACTGTGTATTGTGGAATTCCTTTGCTAGTGTATCATGATGTAAGCCCTGGAGTGTGGGCTCAGTCTTCATGAAATGAGAAATGGAATTCCCTCTGTGTCATGGAATTCCTTTTCTAGTGTATCATGAAGTAAGCCCTGGAGTGTGGGCTCAGTCTTCATGAAATGAGAAATGGAATTCCTTTGCTAGTGTATCATGATGTAAGCCCTGGAGTGTGGGCTCAGTCTTCATGAAATGAGAAATGGAATTCCTTTGCTAGTGTATCATGATGTAAGCCCTGGAGTGTTTGCTCAGTCTTCATGAAATGAGAAATGGAATTCCCTCTGTGTCATGGAATTCCTTTGCTAGTGTATCATGATGTAAGCCCTGGAGTGTGGGCTCAGTCTTCATGAAATGAGAAATGGAATTCCTTTGCTAGTGTCTCATGATGTAAGCCCTGGAGTGTGGGCTCAGTCTTCATGAAATGAGAAATGGAATTCCTTTGCTAGTGTATCATGATGTAAGCCCTGGAGTGTGGGCTCAGTCTTCTCTGCTGTCTGCTTGTTCTCAGTGTGTGAGTTCAGCTGCATTTCCAGTGTCCTGAGCTGGGCTTTTTACCCACTGGGGACGCAGCTGAGAACAAGCCAGACCCACGACTCAGGGATTTTGTTTTACATCAAATAGCAAGATGAGAAACCTTATACACACAAACATGTAGTATTGCTTTTATTGTTTGTTTTTTTTTCATGAATTTATTAAGACGTAGAATCTCTTTGCATTGTGTTGCAATGCAGACATTTTCAGTTTACATATTAAAAAGCACAGCTAAGTCTATTAGCAATAAACAACATATAAATAGCCACTGCCACTAAAATAGAATGTTTAATGCTTAATATATATTTGTGTCAATTGCATTCTATAAAAAAGTGTATATTATGCAATTAAAACACAACAGCTTAACACATTTCACTATTCAGAAGACAAAAATAAACTTTGCATTGATTTTACACTTAACTGTATTGTTTCTTTACTGCTCTGCTCCACTATGTGTGATGCCTCTCTAGGAGAAGAGAAGTCTTTTAATCCACAAATCATGCAGCTTTAAACTCTATCAGCAGCAGTGGATCCTCAAAGTTTTGGTATGTACAGGTATTTAATGCACAGAGCAATGGTGAAACCAACAAACAATATTCATATTGATTTTAAAATATTACGGACACAGGAAATGACTGTTAAATGTTTCATGTGTCCTGTTTTCTTTGTAATATTTCAATGAACACAATACAGGAGATGCTTTGTAATGTTGCAATGTGCACACAATACAGGAGATGCTTTGTAATGTTGCAATGTGCACACACGATACAGGAGATGTTTTGTAATGTTGCAATGTGCACACACGATACAGGAGATGCTTTGTAATGTTGCAATGTGCACACAATACAGGAGATGCTTTGTAATGTTGCAATGAACACACACGATACAGGAGATGCTTTGTAATGTTGCAATGAACACAATACAGGAGATGCTTTGTAATGTTGCAATGAACACACAATACAGGAGATGCTTTGTAATGTTGCAATGAAAACACACGATACAGGAGATGCTTTGTAATGTTGCAATGTGCACACACAATACAGGAGATGCTTTGTAATGTTGCAATGAACACACAATACAGGAGATGCTTTGTAATGTTGCAATGAGCACACAATACAGGAGATGCTTTGTAATGTTGCAATGAACACACACGATACAGGAGATGCTTTGTAATGTTGCAATGTGCACACACAATACAGGAGATACTTTGTAATGTTGCAATGTGCACACACAATACAGGAGATGCTTTGTAATGTTGCAATGAGCACACAATACAGGAGATGCTTTGTAATGTTGCAATGAACACACACGATACAGGAGATGCTTTGTAATGTTGCAATGTGCACACAATACAGGAGATGCTTTGTAATGTTGCAATGAACACACACGATACAGGAGATGCTTTGTAATGTTGCAATGAACACAATACAGGAGATGCTTTGTAATGTTGCAATGAACACACAATACAGGAGATGCTTTGTAATGTTGCAATGAACACACACGATACAGGAGATGCTTTGTAATGTTGCAATGAGCACACAATACAAGAGATGCTTTGTAATGTTGCAATGTGCACACACGATACAGGAGATGCTTTGTAATGTTGCAATGTGCACACACGATACAGGAGATGCTTTGTAATGTTGCAATGAACACACACGATACAGGAGAGCTTTGTAATGTTGCAATGTGCACACACGATACAGGAGATGCTTTGTAATGTTGCAATGTGCACACAATACAGGAGATGCTTTGTAATGTTGCAATGTGCACACAATACAGGAGATGCTTTGTAATGTTGCAATGTGCACACACGATACAGGAGATGTTTTGTAATGTTGCAATGAACACACACGATACAGGAGATGCTTTGTAATGTTGCAATGTGCACACGATACAGGAGATGCTTTGTAATGTTGCAATGAACACAATACAGGAGATGCTTTGTAATGTTGCAATGAACACACAATACAGGAGATGCTTTGTAATGTTGCAATGAACACACACGATACAGGAGATGCTTTGTAATGTTGCAATGTGCACACAATACAGGAGATGCTTTGTAATGTTGCAATGAACACACACAATACAAGAGATGCTTTGTAATGTTGCAATGTGCACACACGATACAGGAGATGCTTTGTAATGTTGCAATGTGCACACACGATACAGGAGATGCTTTGTAATGTTGCAATGAACGCACACGATACAGGAGAGCTTTGTAATGTTGCAATGTGCACACACGATACAGGAGATGCTTTGTAATGTTGCAATGTGCACACAATACAGGAGATGCTTTGTAATGTTGCAATGTGCACACACGATACAGGAGATGCTTTGTAATGTTGCAATGAACGCACACGATACAGGAGAGCTTTGTAATGTTGCAATGTGCACACACGATACAGGAGATGCTTTGTAATGTTGCAATGTGCACACAATACAGGAGATGCTTTGTAATGTTGCAATGTGCACACAATACAGGAGATGCTTTGTAATGTTGCAATGAACACACACGATACAGGAGATGCTTTGTAATGTTGCAATGTGCACACACGATACAGGAGATGCTTTGTAATGTTGCAATGTGCACACACGATACAGGAGATGCTTTGTAATGTTGCAATGTGCACACACGATACAGGAGATGCTTTGTAATGTTGCAATGAACACACACGATACAGGAGATGCTTTGTAATGTTGCAATGAACACACACAATACAGGAGATGCTTTGTAATGAACACACGATACAGGAGATGCTTTGTAATGTTGCAATGTGCACACAATACAGTAGATGCTTTGTAATGTTGCAATGTGCACACAATACAGGAGATGATTTGTAATGTTGCAATGTGCACACAATACAGGAGATGCTTTATAATGTTTCAATGAACACACACGATACAGGAGATGCTTAGTAATGTTGCAATGTGAACACACGATACAGGAGATGCTTTGTAATGTTGCAATGTGCACACACGATACAGGAGATGCTTTATAATGTTTCAATGAACACACACAATACAGGAGATGCTTTGTAATGTTGCAATGTGCACACACGATACAGGAGATGCTTTGTAATGTTGCAGTGATCAAACAATACAGGAGTGCTTTGTAATGTTGCAATGAACACACACAATACAGGAGATGCTTTGTAATGTTGCAATGTGCACACAATACAGGAGATGCTTTGTAATGTTGCAATGAACACACACGATACAGGAGATGCTTTGTAATGTTGCAATGAACACACACGATACAGGAGATGCTTTGTAATGTTGCAGTGATCAAACAATACAGGAGTGCTTTGTAATGTTGCAGTGAACACACACAATACAGGAGATGCTTTGTAATGTTGCAATGTGCACACAATACAGGAGAGCTTTGTAATGTTGCAATGAGAACACACACGATACAGGAGATGCTTTGTAATGTTGCAGTGATAAAACAATACAGGAGAGCTTTGTAATGTTGCAATGAGAACACACACGATACAGGAGATGCTTTGTAATGTTGCAATGAACACACACGATACAGGAGATGCTTTGTAATGTTGCAATGTGCACACAATACAGGAGAACTTTGTAATGTTGCAATGAGAACACACACGATACAGGAGATGCTTTGTAATGTTGCAATGAACACACACGATACAGGAGATGCTTTGTAATGTTGCAATGTGAACACACACGATACAGGAGATGCTTTGTAATGTTGCAATGTGAACACACACGATACAGGAGATGCTTTGTAATGTTGCAATGAACACACACGATACAGGAGATGCTTTGTAATGTTGCAATGAACACACAATACAGGAGATGCTTTGTAATGTTGCAATGAACACACACGATACAGGAGATGCTTTGTAATGTTTCAATGTGCACACACGATACAGGAGATGCTTTGTAATGTTGCAGTGATCAAACAATACAGGAGTGCTTTGTAATGTTGCAATGAACACACACGATACAGGAGATGCTTTGTAATGTTGCAGTGATCAAACAATACAGGAGTGCTTTGTAATGTTGCAGTGAACACACACAATACAGGAGATGCTTTGTAATGTTGCAATGAGAACACACACGATACAGGAGATGCTTTGTAATGTTGCAATGTGCACACACGATACAGGAGATGCTTTGTAATGTTTCAATGAACACAAACGATACAGGAGATGCTTTGTAATGTTGCAGTGATCAAACAATACAGGAGAGCTTTGTAATGTTGCAATGAGAACACACACGATACAGGAGATGCTTTGTAATGTTGCAATGTGCACACACGATACAGGAGATGCTTTGTAATGTTGCAGTGATCAAACAATACAGGAGTGCTTTGTAATGTTGCAGTGAACACACACAATACAGGAGATGCTTTGTAATGTTGCAATGAGAACACACACGATACAGGAGATGCTTTGTAATGTTGCAATGAACACACACGATACAGGAGATGCTTTGTAATGTTGCAATGTGCACACAATACAGGAGAACTTTGTAATGTTGCAATGAGAACACACACGATACAGGAGATGCTTTGTAATGTTGCAATGAACACACACGATACAGGAGATGCTTTGTAATGTTGCAATGTGAACACACATGATACAGGAGATGCTTTGTAATGTTGCAATGTGAACACACACGATATAGGAGATGCTTTGTAATGTTGCAATGAACACACACGATACAGGAGATGCTTTGTAATGTTGCAATGTGCACACACGATACAGGAGATGCTTTGTAATGTTGCAGTGATCAAACAATACAGGAGTGCTTTGCAATGTTGCAATGAACACACACGATACAGGAGATGCTTTGTAATGTTGCAGTGAACACACACAATACAGGAGATGCTTTGTAATGTTGCAATGAGAACACACACGATACAGGAGATGCTTTGTAATGTTGCAATGTGCACACACGATACAGGAGATGCTTTGTAATGTTTCAATGAACACACACGATACAGTAGATGCTTTGTAATGTTGCAGTGATCAAACAATACAGGAGATGCTTTGTAATGTTGCAATGAGCACACACGATACAGGAGATGCTTTGTAATGTTGCAATGAGCACACAATACAGGAGATGCTTTGTAATGTTGCAATGAACACACACAATACAGGAGATGCTTTGTAATGTTGCAATGAGCACACAATACAGGAGATGCTTTGTAATGTTGCAATGAACACACACAATACAGGAGATGCTTTGTAATGTTGCAATGAGCACACACAATACAGGAGATGCTTTGTAATGTTGCAATGAGCACACAATACAGGAGATGCTTTGTAATGTTGCAATGAACACACACGATACAGGAGATGCTTTGTAATGTTGCAATGAGCACACACAATACAGGAGATGCTTTGTAATGTTGCAGTGATCAAACAATACAGGAGTGCTTTGTAATGTTGCAGTGATCAAACAATACAGGAGATGCTTTGTAATGTTGCAATGAGAACACACACGATACAGGAGATGCTTTGTAATGTTGCAATGTGCACACACGATACAGGAGATGCTTTGTAATGTTGCAGTGAACACACACAATACAGGAGATGCTTTGTAATGTTGCAATGAACACACATGATACAGGAGATGCTTTGTAATGTTGCAATGAGCACACAATACAGGAGATGCTTTGTAATGTTGCAATGAACACACACGATACAGGAGATGCTTTGTAATGTTGCAATGAGCACACACAATACAGGAGATGCTTTGTAATGTTGCAGTGATCATACAATACAGGAGTGCTTTGTAATGTTGCAGTGATCAAACAATACAGGAGATGCTTTGTAATGTTGCAATGAGAACACACACGATACAGGAGATGCTTTGTAATGTTGCAATGTGCACACACGATACAGGAGATGCTTTGTAATGTTGCAGTGAACACAAACAATACAGGAGATGCTTTGTAATGTTGCAATGTGCACACACGATACAGGAGATGCTTTGTAATGTTGCAGTGAACACACACAATACAGGAGATGCTTTGTAATGTTGCAATGAACACACACGATACAGGAGATGCTTTGTAATGTTGCAATCTGCACACACGATACAGGAGATGCTTTGTAATGTTGCAATGTGCACACACAATACAGGAGATGCTTTGTAATGTTGCAGTGATCAAACAATACAGGAGATGCTTTGTAATGTTGCAATGAGAACACACACGATACAGGAGATGCTTTGTAATGTTGCAATGAACACACACAATACAGGAGATGCTTTGTAATGTTGCAATGAGAACACACACGATACAGGAGATGCTTTGTAATGTTGCAATGAGAACACACACGATACAGGAGATGCTTTGTAATGTTTCAATGTGCACACGATACAGGAGATGCTTTGTAAAGTTGCAATGAACACAATACAGGAGATGCTTTGTAATGTTGCAATGAACACAATACAGGAGATGCTTTGTAATGTTGCAATGAGAACACACACGATACAGGAGATGCTTTGTAATGTTGCAATGAACACACACGATACAGGAGATGCTTTGTAATGTTGCAATGTGCACACACGATACAGGAGATGCTTTGTAATGTTGCAATGTGCACACACAATACAGGAGATGCTTTGTAATGTTGCAAAGATCAAACAATACAGGAGATGCTTTGGAATGTTTCAATGTGCACACACGATACAGGAGATGCTTTGTAATGTTTCAATGTGCACACACGATACAGGAGATGCTTTGTAATGTTGCAATGAACACACACGATACAGGAGATGCTTTGTAATGTTGCAGTGATCAAACAATACAGGAGTGCTTTGTAATGTTGCAGTGAACACACACAATACAGGAGATGCTTTGTAATGTTGCAATGTGCACACAATACAGGAGAGCTTTGTAATGTTGCAATGAGAACACACACGATACAGGAGATGCTTTGTAATGTTGCAGTGATAAAACAATACAGGAGAGCTTTGTAATGTTGCAATGAGAACACACACAATACAGGAGATGCTTTGTAATGTTGCAATGAACACACACGATACAGGAGATGCTTTGTAATGTTGCAATGTGCACACAATACAGGAGAGCTTTGTAATGTTGCAATGAGAACACACACGATACAGGAGATGCTTTGTAATGTTGCAATGAACACACACGATACAGGAGATGCTTTGTAATGTTGCAATGTGAACACACACGATACAGGAGATGCTTTGTAATGTTGCAATGTGAACACACACGATACAGGAGATGCTTGGTAATGTTGCAATGAACACACACGATACAGGAGATGCTTTGTAATGTTGCAATGAACACACAATACAGGAGATGCTTTGTAATGTTGCAATGAACACACACGATACAGGAGATGCTTTGTAATGTTTCAATGTGCACACACGATACAGGAGATGCTTTGTAATGTTGCAATGATCAAACAATACAGGAGTGCTTTGTAATGTTGCAATGAACACACACGATACAGGAGATGCTTTGTAATGTTGCAGTGATCAAACAATACAGGAGTGCTTTGTAATGTTGCAGTGAACACACACAATACTGGAGATGCTTTGTAATGTTGCAATGTGCACACACGATACAGGAGATGCTTTGTAATGTTGCAGTGATCAAACAATACAGGAGTGCTTTGTAATGTTGCAGTGAACACACACAATACAGGAGATGCTTTGTAATGTTGCAATGAGAACACACACGATACAGGAGATGCTTTGTAATGTTGCAATGTGCACACACGATACAGGAGATGCTTTGTAATGTTGCAGTGAACACACACAAAACAGGAGATGCTTTGTAATGTTGCAGTGATCAAACAATACAGGAGTGCTTTGTAATGTTGCAGTGAACACACACAATACAGGAGATGCTTTGTAATGATGCAATGAGAACACACACGATACAGGAGATGCTTTGTAATGTTGCAATGAACACACACGATACAGGAGATGCTTTGTAATGTTGCAATGTGCACACACGATAGAGGAGATGCTTTGTAATGTTTCAATGAACACACACGATACAGTAGATGCTTTGTAATGTTGCAGTGATCAAACAATACAGGAGAGCTTTGTAATGTTGCAATGAGAACACACACGATACAGGAGATGCTTTGTAATGTTGCAATGAACACACACGATACAGGAGATGCTTTGTAATGTTGCAATGTGCACACACGATAGAGGAGATGCTTTGTAATGTTTCAATGAACACACACGATACAGTAGATGCTTTGTAATGTTGCAGTGATCAAACAATACAGGAGAGCTTTGTAATGTTGCAATGAGAACACACACGATACAGGAGATGCTTTGTAATGTTGCAATGAACACACACGATACAGGAGATGCTTTGTAATGTTGCAATGTGCACACACGATACAGGAGATGCTTTGTAATGTTTCAATGAACACACACGATACAGTAGATGCTTTGTAATGTTGCAGTGATCAAACAATACAGGAGAGCTTTGTAATGTTGCAATGAGAACACACACGATACAGGAGATGCTTTGTAATGTTGCAATGTACACACACGATACAGGAGATGCTTTGTAATGTTGCAGTGATCAAACAATACAGGAGTGCTTTGTAATGTTGCAGTGAACACACACAATACAGGAGATGCTTTGTAATGTTGCAATGAGCACACACAATACAGGAGATGCTTTGTAATGTTGCAATGAGCACACATTACAGGAGATGCTTTGTAATGTTGCAATGAACACACACGATACAGGAGATGCTTTGTAATGTTGCAATGAGCACACACAATACAGGAGATGCTTTGTAATGTTGCAGTGATCAAACAATACAGGAGTGCTTTGTAATGTTGCAGTGATCAAACAATACAGGAGATGCTTTGTAATGTTGCAATGAGAACACACACGATACAGGAGATGCTTTGTAATGTTGCAGTGAACACACACAATACAGGAGATGCTTTGTAATGTTGCAATGAACACACACGATACAGTAGATGCTTTGTAATGTTGCAGTGATCAAACAATACAGGAGAGCTTTGTAATGTTGCAATGAGAACACACACGATACAGGAGATGCTTTGTAATGTTGCAATGTACACACACGATACAGGAGATGCTTTGTAATGTTGCAGTGATCAAACAATACAGGAGTGCTTTGTAATGTTGCAGTGAACACACACAATACAGGAGATGCTTTGTAATGTTGCAATGAGAACACACACGATACAGGAGATGCTTTGTAATGTTGCAATGTGCACACACGATACAGGAGATGCTTTGTAATGTTGCAGTGAACACATGATACAGGAGATGTTTTGTAATGTTGCAATGAACACACACAATACAGGAGATGCTTTGTAATGTTGCAATGAGCACACAATACAGGAGATGCTTTGTAATGTTGCAATGAACACACACGATACAGGAGATGCTTTGTAATGTTGCAATGTGCACACACGATACAGGAGATGCTTTGTAATGTTTCAATGAACACACACGATACAGTAGATGCTTTGTAATGTTGCAGTGATCAAACAATACAGGAGAGCTTTGTAATGTTGCAATGAGAACACACACGATACAGGAGATGCTTTGTAATGTTGCAATGTACACACACGATACAGGAGATGCTTTGTAATGTTGCAGTGATCAAACAATACAGGAGCGCTTTGTAATGTTGCAGTGAACACACACAATACAGGAGATGCTTTGTAATGTTGCAATGAGAACACACACGATACAGGAGATGCTTTGTAATGTTGCAATGTGCACACACGATACAGGAGATGCTTTGTAATGTTGCAGTGAACACATGATACAGGAGATGCTTTGTAATGTTGCAATGAACACACACAATACAGGAGATGCTTTGTAATGTTGCAATGAGCACACAATACAGGAGATGCTTTGTAATGTTGCAATGAACACACACGATACAGGAGATGCTTTGTAATGTTGCAATGAGCACACACAATACAGGAGATGCTTTGTAATGTTGCAATGAGCACACATTACAGGAGATGCTTTGTAATGTTGCAATGAACACACACGATACAGGAGATGCTTTGTAATGTTGCAATGAGCACACACAATACAGGAGATGCTTTGTAATGTTGCAGTGATCAAACAATACAGGAGTGCTTTGTAATGTTGCAGTGATCAAACAATACAGGAGATGCTTTGTAATGTTGCAATGAGAACACACACGATACAGGAGATGCTTTGTAATGTTGCAGTGAACACACACAATACAGGAGATGCTTTGTAATGTTGCAATGAACACACACGATACAGTAGATGCTTTGTAATGTTGCAGTGATCAAACAATACAGGAGAGCTTTGTAATGTTGCAATGAGAACACACACGATACAGGAGATGCTTTGTAATGTTGCAATGTACACACACGATACAGGAGATGCTTTGTAATGTTGCAGTGATCAAACAATACAGGAGTGCTTTGTAATGTTGCAGTGAACACACACAATACAGGAGATGCTTTGTAATGTTGCAATGAGAACACACACGATACAGGAGATGCTTTGTAATGTTGCAATGTGCACACACGATACAGGAGATGCTTTGTAATGTTGCAGTGAACACATGATACAGGAGATGCTTTGTAATGTTGCAATGAACACACACAATACAGGAGATGCTTTGTAATGTTGCAATGAGCACACAATACAGGAGATGCTTTGTAATGTTGCAATGAACACACACGATACAGGAGATGCTTTGTAATGTTGCAATGAGCACACACAATACAGGAGATGCTTTGTAATGTTGCAATGAGAACACACACGATACAGGAGATGCTTTGTAATGTTGCAATGAGAACACACACGATACAGGAGATGCTTTGTAATGTTTCAATGTGCACACGATACAGGAGATGCTTTGTAAAGTTGCAATGAACACAATACAGGAGATGCTTTGTAATGTTGCAATGAACACAATACAGGAGATGCTTTGTAATGTTGCAATGAACACACACGATACAGGAGATGCTTTGTAATGTTGCAATGTGCACACACGATACAGGAGATGCTTTGTAATGTTGCAATGTGCACACACAATACAGGAGATGCTTTGTAATGTTGCAAAGATCAAACAATACAGGAGATGCTTTGGAATGTTTCAATGTGCACACACGATACAGGAGATGCTTTGTAATGTTTCAATGTGCACACACGATACAGGAGATGCTTTGTAATGTTGCAATGAATACACACGATACAGGAGATGCTTTGTAATGTTGCAGTGATCAAACAATACAGGAGTGCTTTGTAATGTTGCAGTGAACACACACAATACAGGAGATGCTTTGTAATGTTGCAATGTGCACACAATACAGGAGAGCTTTGTAATGTTGCAATGAGAACACACACGATACAGGAGATGCTTTGTAATGTTGCAGTGATAAAACAATACAAGAGAGCTTTGTAATGTTGCAATGAGAACACACACAATACAGGAGATGCTTTGTAATGTTGCAATGAACACACACGATACAGGAGATGCTTTGTAATGTTGCAATGTGCACACAATACAGGAGAGCTTTGTAATGTTGCAATGAGAACACACACGATACAGGAGATGCTTTGTAATGTTGCAATGAACACACACGATACAGGAGATGCTTTGTAATGTTGCAATGTGAACACACACGATACAGGAGATGCTTTGTAATGTTGCAATGTGAACACACACGATACAGGAGATGCTTTGTAATGTTGCAATGAACACACACGATACAGGAGATGCTTTGTAATGTTGCAATGAACACACAATACAGGAGATGCTTTGTAATGTTGCAATGAACACACACGATACAGGAGATGCTTTGTAATGTTTCAATGTGCACACACGATACAGGAGATGCTTTGTAATGTTGCAATGATCAAACAATACAGGAGTGCTTTGTAATGTTGCAATGAACACACACGATACAGGAGATGCTTTGTAATGTTGCAGTGATCAAACAATACAGGAGTGCTTTGTAATGTTGCAGTGAACACACACAATACAGGAGATGCTTTGTAATGTTGCAATGAGAACACACACGATACAGGAGATGATTTGTAATGTTGCAATGTGCACACACGATACAGGAGATGCTTTGTAATGTTTCAATGAACACAAACGATACAGGAGATGCTTTGTAATGTTGCAGTGATCAAACAATACAGGAGAGCTTTGTAATGTTGCAATGAGAACACACACGATACAGGAGATGCTTTGTAATGTTGCAATGTGCACACACGATACAGGAGATGCTTTGTAATGTTGCAGTGATCAAACAATACAGGAGTGCTTTGTAATGTTGCAGTGAACACACACAATACAGGAGATGCTTTGTAATGTTGCAATGAGAACACACACGATACAGGAGATGCTTTGTAATGTTGCAATGTGCACACACGATACAGGAGATGCTTTGTAATGTTGCAGTGAACACACACAAAACAGGAGATGCTTTGTAATGTTGCAGTGATCAAACAATACAGGAGATGCTTTGTAATGTTGCAATGTGCACACAATACAGGAGAGCTTTGTAATGTTGCAATGTGCACACAAGATACAGGAGATGCTTTGTAATGTTGCAATGAACACACACGATACAGGAGATGTTTTGTAATGTTGCAATGAACGCACACGATACAGGAGAGCTTTGTAATGTTGCAATGTGCACACACGATACAGGAGATGCTTTGTAATGTTGCAATGTGCACACAATACAGGAGAGCTTTGTAATGTTGCAATGAACACACACGATACAGGAGATGCTTTGTAATGTTGCAATGAACGCACACGATACAGGAGAGCTTTGTAATGTTGCAATGTGCACACACGATACAGGAGATGCTTTGTAATGTTGCAATGTGCACACAATACAGGAGATGCTTTGTAATGTTGCAATGTGCACACAATACAGGAGATGCTTTGTAATGTTGCAATGTGCACACGATACAGGAGATGCTTTGTAATGTTGCAATGTGCACACACGATACAGGAGATGCTTTGTAATGTTGCAATGTGCACACAATACAGTAGATGCTTTGTAATGTTGCAATGTGCACACAATACAGGAGATGCTTTGTAATGTTGCAATGAACACACACGATACAGGAGATGCTTAGTAATGTTGCAATGTGCACACACAATACAGGAGATGCTTTATAATGTTTCAATAAACACACACAATACAGGAGATGCTTTGTAATGTTGCAATGTGCACACACGATACAGGAGATGCTTTGTAATGTTGCAATGTGCACACACGATACAGGAGATGCTTTGTAATGTTGCAGTGATCAAACAATACAGGAGTGCTTTGTAATGTTGCAATGAACACACACAATACAGGAGATGCTTTGTAATGTTGCAATGTGCACACAATACAGGAGATGCTTTGTAATGTTGCAATGAACACACACGATACAGGAGATGCTTTGTAATGTTGCAATGAACACACACGATACAGGAGATGCTTTGTAATGTTGCAGTGATCAAACAATACAGGAGTATTTTGTAATGTTGCAGTGAACACACACAATACAGGAGATGCTTTGTAATGTTGCAATGTGCACACAATACAGGAGAGCTTTGTAATGTTGCAATGAGAACACACACGATACAGGAGATGCTTTGTAATGTTGCAGTGATAAAACAATACAGGAGAGCTTTGTAATGTTGCAACGAGAACACACACGATACAGGAGATGCTTTGTAATGTTGCAATGAACACACACGATACAGGAGATGCTTTGTAATGTTGCAATGTGCACACAATACAGGAGAGCTTTGTAATGTTGCAATGAGAACACACACGATACAGGAGATGCTTTGTAATGTTGCAATGAACACACACGATACAGGAGATGCTTTGTAATGTTGCAATGTGAACACACACGATACAGGAGATGCTTTGTAATGTTGCAATGTGAACACACACGATACAGGAGATGCTTTGTAATGTTGCAATGAACACACACGATACAGGAGATGCTTTGTAATGTTGCAATGAACACACAATACAGGAGATGCTTTGTAATGTTGCAATGTGCACACACGATACAGGAGATGCTTTGTAATGTTGCAGTGATCAAACAATACAGGAGTGCTTTGTAATGTTGCAATGAACACACACGATACAGGAGATGCTTTGTAATGTTGCAGTGATCAAACAATACAGGAGTGCTTTGTAATGTTGCAGTGAACACACACAATACAGGAGATGCTTTGTAATGTTGCAATGAGAACACACACGATACAGGAGATGCTTTGTAATGTTGCAATGAACACACACGATACAGGAGATGCTTTGTAATGTTGCAATGTGCACACACGATAGAGGAGATGCTTTGTAATGTTTCAATGAACACACACGATACAGTAGATGCTTTGTAATGTTGCAGTGATCAAACAATACAGGAGAGCTTTGTAATGTTGCAATGAGAACACACACGATACAGGAGATGCTTTGTAATGTTGCAATGAACACACACGATACAGGAGATGCTTTGTAATGTTGCAATGTGCACACACGATACAGGAGATGCTTTGTAATGTTTCAATGAACACACACGATACAGTAGATGCTTTGTAATGTTGCAGTGATCAAACAATACAGGAGAGCTTTGTAATGTTGCAATGAGAACACACACGATACAGGAGATGCTTTGTAATGTTGCAATGTACACACACGATACAGGAGATGCTTTGTAATGTTGCAGTGATCAAACAATACAGGAGTGCTTTGTAATGTTGCAGTGAACACACACAATACAGGAGATGCTTTGTAATGTTGCAATGAGAACACACACGATACAGGAGATGCTTTGTAATGTTGCAATGTGCACACACGATACAGGAGATGCTTTGTAATGTTGCAGTGAACACATGATACAGGAGATGCTTTGTAATGTTGCAATGAACACACACAATACAGGAGATGCTTTGTAATGTTGCAATGAGCACACAATACAGGAGATGCTTTGTAATGTTGCAATGAACACACACGATACAGGAGATGCTTTGTAATGTTGCAATGAGCACACACAATACAGGAGATGCTTTGTAATGTTGCAATGAGCACACATTACAGGAGATGCTTTGTAATGTTGCAATGAACACACACGATACAGGAGATGCTTTGTAATGTTGCAATGAGCACACACAATACAGGAGATGCTTTGTAATGTTGCAGTGATCAAACAATACAGGAGATGCTTTGTAATGTTGCAATGAGAACACACACGATACAGGAGATGCTTTGTAATGTTGCAGTGAACACACACAATACAGGAGATGCTTTGTAATGTTGCAATGAACACACATGATACAGGAGATGCTTTGTAATGTTGCAATGAGCACACAATACAGGAGATGCTTTGTAATGTTGCAATGAGCACACATTACAGGAGATGCTTTGTAATGTTGCAATGAACACACACGATACAGGAGATGCTTTGTAATGTTGCAATGAGCACACACAATACAGGAGATGCTTTGTAATGTTGCAGTGATCAAACAATACAGGAGATGCTTTGTAATGTTGCAATGAGAACACACACGATACAGGAGATGCTTTGTAATGTTGCAGTGAACACACACAATACAGGAGATGCTTTGTAATGTTGCAATGAACACACATGATACAGGAGATGCTTTGTAATGTTGCAATGAGCACACAATACAGGAGATGCTTTGTAATGTTGCAATGAACACACACGATACAGGAGATGCTTTGTAATGTTGCAGTGATCAAACAATACAGGAGTGCTTTGTAATGTTGCAGTGATCAAACAATACAGGAGATGCTTTGTAATGTTGCAATGAGAAAAGATGTCACGGGACACTCTTTTGGGGTTAAAATTCAAACATTTGCCAACTATGCCACCTAGTGACTAAATATATGGGGCACTAGGACCCTAGCAACACTAAAACACAGGTTCGTAATTATGACCAGTTGGAACTCAGAACAGATCGACCATGACAAGAAAGGCAGACAGTTGTACCATTTCGCAATAAACAATGTTTATTATCCTTATAAAATCATTAAAATATGATAATACAATTTCGATAATACCAGGGGTTACCAAAAATAAAAATAAAAAAACACAAGGCACACACCAATTTACTAGTGCACAAAGTATCAAAAGAAAATAATAAAAGCACCCACTACTTTGCTAGGGTGCAAAAGTATACAAAAGAAATGAATTTCGGCCAAAGTCACAATAGACACCACTGGATCCTCATCAACCGCTCCAGGAAAAAGGTGCAGCTAGTGACCCCCCCCACACTGGTGCCAAGCTCCTCCCTGGATATGGCAGGCACCCCCCCTGGAGACAGAGGAAAAAAAGCAACAGCACTGAGTGACTCACAATTATGCAGTATACAGAACACCCCAACAGAGATTAAAATATATTTCTTTATAGTTAACTATACCAATCCATATATTTAAGAGCACAACCTATAGCCACAAGTAATTTAAAAAGCAACACCCCAAAATACCACTCTCTATCATAGATATTTATATCAATAGAACAGGTGCAAGAACCATAAATTACAAGTTACAGGCAAATACCACATATTGGGTTTATCTCCTTTTAAAAACACAGGTATCACTCTAGCAGAGAAAATATAAAAGTGCACTAGGGTCCCTAAACAGCAAGCGGGTCATAAACCCTATTAGGCAATGTACTAATCATTAAAAGTGGTCAGGCTACTTCCCTTTTAAACTGCACTCGTTTAGTCCTGAATCAACTCTCCAGTACAGCCTGCTTGTTCTACTAATACATTTAGTCCTGAAGATTCCTCTTGGATCCCGGTCTCTGTTCTCCACGTCTCTGCTCTCTCAGGGACTCCTGTGACTCTTGCAGCTCTCCTCTGCCGGCTCTCTGGCTCTCTGGCTCTCTGGCTCTCTGGCTCTCTGGCTCTCTGGCTCTCTGGCTCTCTGGCTCTCTGGCTCTCTGGCTCTCTGGCTCTCTTCTGTGGCACACTCCCTGTCTCTCGCAGTTCTCGACGTTGTCTCTGTCTCCGCTCTTTTATATGCATCAAACTCCTCCCTTAACTATCCAGAGCGAATCAATTGGCAAGACCCATTAACAGTATTTGTACAAACTACATTTCCCAGCATCATTGCGGAAATTACTTAAAACCTCCCACTGGAAGTGACATCACTCGCTCTCAGCTCCTTCCCAGCCTAACGCCGTCCCACACCAAAACACAAGGTAAGACCACATTTAATAATAAAAACGTGTACATACTATCATAATAAAAAAATATAATACATACAATTCACTCCAAATAAAGCAAAATCAAACTTAAATACCAAACCAATAACATTTTATAAAACGTGCTCAAAAACAACTCTCAAATAACTCGTGCAGTCTTACTGTGTGTACCTCTAGCAGCTGCAAAAACGATTAACAAACGTTCAATCATATCGTGAAAGTCTTCCAAAACATTTAAATATTATAAACGTAGTTGTTATTTGCAATCAAATGGTTCCTAAACTTTCATTTCCTTTAATATACAACTAATACAGTAATCTTATAAAGGTGCTTTAAGATACCTAGAATAAAAGTGCAAACAAACAAAAAAATAAGTTATAAACATTAAGTCACCCTGTGACATTCTCCCCTACTTAATCGTTTCCGTCCTCGGAAACCACAAATACTGCTTCTTTTACTGCCTATACCGTACAGGTAACCTTCCCAAGTTCTCCCTACTTGAGCGTCTCAACCCTTGCTCATCTAGAACTCCTTGTATACCTTCTTGTACCAGAGGTGGAACTAGCCCATATCCACTACTCCACAACAACAGAAGGCATTCTTCCATCGAGACCTTAGGGGGGACATCACTTAGAACGTCCAATGGATCCTGTGGCGGTTGTACTGGGAGGTCCTGTGGTTGAAAAGTACAAACACGAAGCCTATTTCGATGCATAGTACGCACTGGTCCCTCCTTGCCCTCTGGCCGTATCCGGTAGGTTGGCCCTCCCTCCATGGCTGGTTCTACAACAACATAAGGCTGGCCATCCCAACGATCAGCCAGTTTTCCTTGCCCTCTAGATCGACTATTCTGCACCAATACCCTCTCCCCTGGCAACAACAACAAGGCCTGTGTACCCCGATCATACCGCCGTTTACCTCTAGCACTGGCCTTCCTTACTTGCTCCCCTGCTTTTTCATAGGCCAGTGCTAACCGCTCATGATGCTGCTGAACCCATTCCTCGGTGGTTACTCGTTCCCTTCCATTCCAAACACCCAATGTCATTTCAACAGGGAGTCGTGCATTACGCCCGAACATCAGGAAAAAGGGGGTATATCCTGTGGAGGCATGTATAGTATTGTTATAAGCCTGTACCCTTTCTGGCAAATGCTGGACCCACCGTGCCTGTTGCTCTACTTCCAACGTACCCAATAGACTTAGCAGAGTCTGATTAAATCGTTCACAAGCACCATTCCCTTGTGGATGGTATGGGGTAGTACGGCTTTTCTTACAGCCGTAATAATGAAAAAGGGCTTTAATTAAATTAGACTCAAAGTTTGCCCCTTGGTCAGAATGTAACCTCTCTGGGCATCCGAACGGCTGAATAATGTATTGCCACAAGGCTCTAGCAGTTGTAACGGCAGTCTGGTCTCGTGTAGGAATAGCCCAAGCATACTTGGTAAACAAATCAGTGGCGACTAAAATGTACTGGTAAGTATCATTTGGCCTACTTAAAGTCAAGTAATCTACTGCAAGGATTTCCAATGGGGCTTTGGTGACAATTGGCACCAGTGGGGCCCTACCTTCCAATCGTGCCTTCCGTAGAACACACCGCTCACAACTCGCCATCCATTGCGTAGCATCCCTCTCCATCTGGGGCCAGTAAAAGCTCCGGCGAAGGACGGACTGGGTCTTATCCACCCCTAGGTGTCCTGACCGAACATGGTACTCTTCCCAGATTGCCCGACGATGCTGCAAAGGAACCAAAACCTGCAAGTATACCTCTTGCGTTGCCGGATCTTGTACACACCGCACTATCACGCCATCTCTTAACTGTAGCCGAGGCCATTGACGCAAAAGCCTAATAACTTCTACTGCTTCCTCGGTCCGTTCCACGACTGTAGGTGGTTCTCCTCGTTCCACATACCGCCGTACCCGTATACAGACTTGATCCTTGTCTTGTAACTCCCTCCAGTAGTGGGGATCCCAAATAGACTGCTGGGTATTACAAGAAACAGTTATTACCCCTGGGTCTACAGAATGCACTAATCCATCATGATCTCCCTGCAATGGTAATCTGGACAGTACATCTGCATTCACATTTTCCCTCCCGGGTCTGTACTTCAGATCATAATGATAATTAGCCAATTGTGCGGCCCAGCGCTGTTCCACTGCCCCCAATTTGGCAGTCTGTAAATGCACAAGCGGGTTATTGTCTGTAAAAACCGTAAAAACAGCTCCCCAGAGATAATCTTTAAACTTTTCTGTTACTGCCCATTTAAGAGCAAGCAATTCTATCTTAAAAGAGCTGTAATTTGCATCATTACGTTCTGCTGGAAGCAAGCTCCTACTTGCATATGCCACAACCCTTTCTTTACCTCCTTGCTCTTGAGCCAGCACTGCCCCTAACCCTCCTTTGCTCGCATCAGTATATAATCGAAAGGGCAGAGTAAAATCCGCGAAGGCAAGTATAGGTGCTTGGATCAGTTTGTGTTTCAGGACCTTAAAAGCCTGTTCACATGCTGGGGTCCAGTTCACAGGACCAGAATGTCTTTTTCCCTTATTGGAGGTTCCTACCAATAATGCATGCAATGGTCTGGCAAGACATGCAAATCCCTCAATGAAACGGCGGTAATACCCAACGAAACCTAAAAAAGACCTCACCTGACGGACAGTCTTAGGTGCCACCCAATCCTGAACACTAGCCACCTTGTCAGGATCTGGTGCCACCCCTTCTGCACTCACCAAGTGTCCCAAAAACTTCACCCTCTCCCGGAACAGAGCACACTTGGCGGGCCGTAACTTTAAACCATACTTAGCCAATCTCTCGAACACAGCCTCCAGATCAGTAAGGTGAGTTTCAAAATCTGGGGAAAACACAATCACATCGTCAAGATAGACTAATAAAGACTCAGAAACCAACCCACCCAAACAACTTTGCATTAACCCTTTGCGGTCCATTGTCGGACTGGGTCCGACATTGCAATTATTCCTCACAGGTCCTTTGTCGGACTGGGTCCGACATCATTATAGCAACGCAATAAACGGGTGTTTAGTCGTTTTTTCTCCGGAAAAAGCCGAGAAAACCATTCAATTGCCGAGTGGTAGCGACAGGAGCTGAGACAAGTCGAAAAAAAAAAAAAAAAAAAAAAAGGCGTATTTCATGAATAGTCATACATGGTATCAGGTATCAGATAATGGGCGTCCATAATAAACAAGCTGGCTAAGTGCGTCAGCGCACTGAGACTATCATGGACATTTGCAGAGCTTTTTTCAGATGTTATAGTAATAAAATAATGACTTTGATCGCATTATTGAGGAGTTTGGTGATAAAACGAGTGATCTGGAGATGATCGATCGGTATGTACGACTATTATTATTATTATTATTATTATTATTTTTTATTTCTTACACAGCTGAACGCTATAGCAAACAAAAGGCTGGGGAGGGGCTGGAGATGCCTAGTGTGTGCTTTGTTGATATGCAGGGCCATTTAAACCCGTTTGACTGTGAAAAAAAATACTTTTAAACAGCGCGTATAAAATTAACTGCGCGTGTGAAAATTAATTATTCCTGGCGTGCCTGACGCGCGATTAATAAATGGACCGCAAAGGGTTAAACGTTGGAATGTAGCTGGAGCATTACAAAGCCCAAAGGGCATCCTTTCAAATTCAAACAATCCCACAGGGGTACTGAAGGCAGTCTTTTCTCGATCCCGTGCATCAACCTCAACCTGCCAGTATCCACTGGCCAGGTCCATCGTAGAATAGTAAGTAGCTTTAGACAAAGTGGTTAATGCCTCTTCAATGCGTGGAAGGGGGTAAGCATCCCTGTGGGTCACCGCATTTAACTTACGGTAATCCACACAAAATCGTAGGGTTCCGTCCTTCTTGCGGACTAATACAATTGGTGCTGCCCATGGACTTGTGCTTTCTCTAATAATCCCAGAAGTCAACATTCCCTCCAGCAAACCACGCATTTCCTGGTACAACAGTGGGGGTATAGGTCGATATCGCTCTCTAATGGGGGCAGCATCCCCTGTAGGGATCACATGACTTACAATTCCAGTACGCAATCATGGACATTTGCAGAGCTTTTTTCAGATGTTATAGTAATAAAATAATGACTTTGATCGCATTATTGAGGAGTTTGGTGATAAAACGAGTGATCTGGAGATGATCGATCGGTATGTACGACTATTATTATTATTATTATTATTATTATTTTTTATTTCTTACACAGCTGAACGCTATAGCAAACAAAAGGCTGGGGAGGGGCTGGAGATGCCTAGTGTGTGCTTTGTTGATATGCAGGGCCATTTAAACCCGTTTGACTGTGAAAAAAAATACTTTTAAACAGCGCGTATAAAATTAACTGCGCGTGTGAAAATTAATTATTCCTGGCGTGCCTGACGCGCGATTAATAAATGGACCGCAAAGGGTTAAACGTTGGAATGTAGCTGGAGCATTACAAAGCCCAAAGGGCATCCTTTCAAATTCAAACAATCCCACAGGGGTACTGAAGGCAGTCTTTTCTCGATCCCGTGCATCAACCTCAACCTGCCAGTATCCACTGGCCAGGTCCATCGTAGAATAGTAAGTAGCTTTAGACAAAGTGGTTAATGCCTCTTCAATGCGTGGAAGGGGGTAAGCATCCCTGTGGGTCACCGCATTTAACTTACGGTAATCCACACAAAATCGTAGGGTTCCGTCCTTCTTGCGGACTAATACAATTGGTGCTGCCCATGGACTTGTGCTTTCTCTAATAATCCCAGAAGTCAACATTCCCTCCAGCAAACCACGCATTTCCTGGTACAACAGTGGGGGTATAGGTCGATATCGCTCTCTAATGGGGGCAGCATCCCCTGTAGGGATCACATGACTTACAATTCCAGTACGCCCGTAATCCTCCTCATGAGCAGCAAAAACCCCTTCCCACTTCTGCAATAGGGCCAACAGCTGCCTTTGTTGAAATGTTGACAACCCATTACCCTCCATTGACAATGCCTCCAGCGCCGTCAGGTCCTTACTGGGTTCTTGGGCTGTCTGACACATTCCAACCTCCACTACTCCTGGACTCACTTCCGTCAATGTCAGGATGTCAGGCCCTCGGACCTCAAGGGGCCCCCAGAACAAAGTAGCAATCTGTTGATACGGATGGAAGCAGACAGGAAAAGGATTTAGGTTCCTTACTCTTACTGGTACACGCCCCTTCTGTACCACTGTCAAGGCTCTTGCTGCACAAACAGAATCCCGGGCATCTAACGGTTCCACCAAAGCACTCTGACCTCCCCTCAATGATGAGGGCACCCGAGCCCATAGTACTACCTCGCTCTGAGCAGGGACCTTCACTGGGTTTCTATAGGCTGGCCGTAATGTCCCCTGTAGTATCGAGGTCTTCATGGAGGCTTGGACCCGCCGACAGTCCTCAAAGGCAATCTCCCAGGCCTGACAAGCCCTCCTCGGCTGGGTTGACAAAAAATCAGCTGGACCCTGGGGAATTGAAAACAAGGTGTTCCAGCATAAACCAATAATATTCATTCCCAAAATCGGGGGATCTGTAGTTCCTCTAGTACCATCCTTAGCTATCACTACGCCCTGCTGTGACAACTTGACATCTCCCACAGTTATATCTATCAGGGCATATCCAACATAAGGGATCTCTAAACCATTCGCGGCGCGCAAGGTAAGCCATCCAAGATCACTTCTTGCTCCTACTCGTTGCTGCGGAAATAATCGACGATAAAAATCTTCCGTCATCAAAGTAACTTGTGACCCTGTATCCAATAAGCAGTCTACAGGCTTGTCATCAAAAAGAACACGGACATAAGGGCACTCCCCTACTACCGTATGGGGCTCGATCTGAGAAGGGTCACCTGTCACTAACCCCACCGCAGATGAAGATTCAGGGGGTCTCCGGTTATTGTCTGTTCTACAGTAACGTGAGATATGACCGCTCTCACCACATTTGCAACAGATAGGCCTACCTTGACTGTCCCATTGGAATGCCGGCCCGGAGGTTGCCACTGGCGGCTGTGTTCCCCGTACCGGCCTTGCAGGTGCTGGTCCTCTACTTGCAGCTGGCCCTCCCCACAGTTCCCTACCATGTTGGGAAGAGCGTTCCATGTAATTGGTCCTCTGGGATTGAAAACCTTGCCTCAGCTCTTCACTCAGAGTCTTTCCCAAATCTGAGATCTGGTCATGCATCTCCTGTAGTAGTTCCTTCCGTAGCTCTTGTTTCCAATCTATCTGTTCCCGATGAGAGAGTCCCAGTCTCCCTGTGGTAGAACAAACTGGTGTCTGCCATCCCTCACCTTGTTGATCTTCCTCCTGGTACAACGCCTCCCTCCGTACCTGGTCAAAAGTGAGGTCTGGATCTCGGCGCACCTGGCGCTTCAATTCCTGGCGCAAATCCCCTTCATACATGCCCAGAAGAAACTGATCTCGAAGGAGCCGATCCACTTGTTCCAAGCCCCTGGGATCTCGACGCTGCAGGCGCTGGGCTAGTTCCCTTAACCGTAACATAAAGGCCTGCACAGTCTCTCCTGGCCGCTGCCTGCAATCGAAAAACATGGAGCGTAACAAGGCAATAGAGATTTTATCACCAAACAGCTCTTCTAAATGGCGAAAAATCAGCTCTGGGGTGGACCGATCCTCAGGCTCCAAAATTACTACCTCTCGCCTAGCATCCCCTTCCAAGGCGCTTAACAAAAAATCACAACGTTGCTCACTAGTCCAAGCCTGAGCCCTCAACATGCCTGAATTTGTTGTTTCCACTCCATAAAACTAGTATTTGAGCCCGTGCCCTTAAATTTTGGGACCCAAGGTGCACCTATAAAGAATGGAGTAGCCATTCCTGTCGGTCCAACCAAAGTGCCCTCTGTTGTCATGTCAACCCTGTCCAGTTCCAATACAGTGGTCAAAATCCTGCCGACTTACGCCAAATAAGATGTCACGGGACACTCTTTTGGGGTTAAAATTCAAACAGTAGCCAACTACGCCACCTAGTGACTAAATATATGGGGCACTAGGACCCTAGCAACACTAAAACACAGGTTCGTAATTATGACCAGTTGGAACTCAGAACAGATCGACCATGACAAGAAAGGCAGACAGTTGTACCATTTCGCAATAAACAATGTTTATTATCCTTATAAAATCATTAAAATATGATAATACAATTTCGATAATACCAGGGGTTACCAAAAATAAAAATAAAAAAAACACAAGGCACACACCAATTTACTAGTGCACAAAGTATCAAAAGAAAATAATAAAAGCACCCACTACTTTGCTAGGGTGCAAAAGTATACAAAAGAAATGAATTTCGGCCAAAGTCACAATAGACACCACTGGATCCTCATCAACCGCTCCAGGAAAAAGGTGCAGCTAGTGACCCCCCCCACACTGGTGCCAAGCTCCTCCCTGGATATGGCAGGCACCCCCCCTGGAGACAGAGGAAAAAAAGCAACAGCACTGAGTGACTCACAATTATGCAGTATACAGAACACCCCAACAGAGATTAAAATATATTTCTTTATAGTTAACTATACCAATCCATATATTTAAGAGCACAACCTATAGCCACAAGTAATTTAAAAAGCAACACCCCAAAATACCACTCTCTATCATAGATATTTATATCAATAGAACAGGTGCAAGAACCATAAATTACAAGTTACAGGCAAATACCACATATTGGGTTTATCTCCTTTTAAAAACACAGGTATCACTCTAGCAGAGAAAATATAAAAGTGCACTAGGGTCCCTAAACAGCAAGCGGGTCATAAACCCTATTAGGCAATGTACTAATCATTAAAAGTGGTCAGGCTACTTCCCTTTTAAACTGCACTCGTTTAGTCCTGAATCAACTCTCCAGTACAGCCTGCTTGTTCTACTAATACATTTAGTCCTGAAGATTCCTCTTGGATCCCGGTCTCTGTTCTCCACGTCTCTGCTCTCTCAGGGACTCCTGTGACTCTTGCAGCTCTCCTCTGCCGGCTCTCTGGCTCTCTGGCTCTCTGGCTCTCTGGCTCTCTGGCTCTCTGGCTCTCTGGCTCTCTGGCTCTCTTCTGTGGCACACTCCCTGTCTCTCGCAGTTCTCGACGTTGTCTCTGTCTCCGCTCTTTTATATGCATCAAACTCCTCCCTTAACTATCCAGAGCGAATCAATTGGCAAGACCCATTAACAGTATTTGTACAAACTACATTTCCCAGCATCATTGCGGAAATTACTTAAAACCTCCCACTGGAAGTGACATCACTCGCTCTCAGCTCCTTCCCAGCCTAACGCCGTCCCACACCAAAACACAAGGTAAGACCACATTTAATAATAAAAACGTGTACATACTATCATAATAAAAAAATATAATACATACAATTCACTCCAAATAAAGCAAAATCAAACTTAAATACCAAACCAATAACATTTTATAAAACGTGCTCAAAAACAACTCTCAAATAACTCGTGCAGTCTTACTGTGTGTACCTCTAGCAGCTGCAAAAACGATTAACAAACGTTCAATCATATCGTGAAAGTCTTCCAAAACATTTAAATATTATAAACGTAGTTGTTATTTGCAATCAAATGGTTCCTAAACTTTCATTTCCTTTAATATACAACTAATACAGTAATCTTATAAAGGTGCTTTAAGATACCTAGAATAAAAGTGCAAACAAACAAAAAAATAAGTTATAAACATTAAGTCACCCTGTGACATTCTCCCCTACTTAATCGTTTCCGTCCTCGGAAACCACAAATACTGCTTCTTTTACTGCCTATACCGTACAGGTAACCTCCCCAAGTTCTCCCTACTTGAGCGTCTCAACCCTTGCTCATCTAGAACTCCTTGTATACCTTCTTGTACCAGAGGTGGAACTAGCCCATATCCACTACTCCACAACAACAGAAGGCATTCTTCCATCGAGACCTTAGGGGGGACATCACTTAGAACGTCCAATGGATCCTGTGGCGGTTGTACTGGGAGGTCCTGTGGTTGAAAAGTACAAACACGAAGCCTATTTCGATGCATAGTACGCACTGGTCCCTCCTTGCCCTCTGGCCGTATCCGGTAGGTTGGCCCTCCCTCCATGGCTGGTTCTACAACAACATAAGGCTGGCCATCCCAACGATCAGCCAGTTTTCCTTGCCCTCTAGATCGACTATTCTGCACCAATACCCTCTCCCCTGGCAACAACAACAAGGCCTGTGTACCCCGATCATACCGCCGTTTACCTCTAGCACTGGCCTTCCTTACTTGCTCCCCTGCTTTTTCATAGGCCAGTGCTAACCGCTCATGATGCTGCTGAACCCATTCCTCGGTGGTTACTCGTTCCCTTCCATTCCAAACACCCAATGTCATTTCAACAGGGAGTCGTGCATTACGCCCGAACATCAGGAAAAAGGGGGTATATCCTGTGGAGGCATGTATAGTATTGTTATAAGCCTGTACCCTTTCTGGCAAATGCTGGACCCACCGTGCCTGTTGCTCTACTTCCAACGTACCCAATAGACTTAGCAGAGTCTGATTAAATCGTTCACAAGCACCATTCCCTTGTGGATGGTATGGGGTAGTACGGCTTTTCTTACAGCCGTAATAATGAAAAAGGGCTTTAATTAAATTAGACTCAAAGTTTGCCCCTTGGTCAGAATGTAACCTCTCTGGGCATCCGAACGGCTGAATAATGTATTGCCACAAGGCTCTAGCAGTTGTAACGGCAGTCTGGTCTCGTGTAGGAATAGCCCAAGCATACTTGGTAAACAAATCAGTGGCGACTAAAATGTACTGGTAAGTATCATTTGGCCTACTTAAAGTCAAGTAATCTACTGCAAGGATTTCCAATGGGGCTTTGGTGACAATTGGCACCAGTGGGGCCCTACCTTCCAATCGTGCCTTCCGTAGAACACACCGCTCACAACTCGCCATCCATTGCGTAGCATCCCTCTCCATCTGGGGCCAGTAAAAGCTCCGGCGAAGGACGGACTGGGTCTTATCCACCCCTAGGTGTCCTGACCGAACATGGTACTCTTCCCAGATTGCCCGACGATGCTGCAAAGGAACCAAAACCTGCAAGTATACCTCTTGCGTTGCTTTGTAATGTTGCAGTGATCAAACAATACAGGAGATGCTTTGTAATGTTGCAATGAACACACACAATACAGGAGATGCTTTGTAATGTTGCAATGTGCACACACGATACAGGAGATGCTTTGTAATGTTGCAATGTGCACACACGATACAGGAGATGCTTTGTAATGTTGCAATGTGCACACACGATACAGGAGATGCTTTGTAATGTTGCAGTGAACACACACAATACAGGAGATGCTTTGTAATGTTTCAATGAACACACACGATACAGGAGATGCTTTGTAATGTTGCAATGAACACACACAATACAGGAGATGCTTTGTAATGTTTCAATGAACACACACGATACAGGAGATGCTTTGTAATGTTGCAATGAGAACACACACGATACAGGAGATGCTTTGTAATGTTGCAATGTGCACACACGATACAGGAGATGCTTTGTAATGTTGCAGTGAACACACACAAAACAGGAGATGCTTTGTAATGTTGCAGTGATCAAACAATACAGGAGATGCTTTGTAATGTTGCAATGTGCACACACGATACAGGAGATGCTTTGTAATGTTGCAGTGAACACACACAATACAGGAGATGCTTTGTAATGTTTCAATGAACACACACGATACAGGAGATGCTTTGTAATGTTGCAATGAACACACACAATACAGGAGATGCTTTGTAATGTTTCAATGAACACACACGATACAGGAGATGCTTTGTAATGTTGCAATGAGAACACACACGATACAGGAGATGCTTTGTAATGTTGCAATGTGCACACACGATACAGGAGATGCTTTGTAATGTTGCAGTGAACACACACAAAACAGGAGATGCTTTGTAATGTTGCAGTGATCAAACAATACAGGAGATGCTTTGTAATGTTGCAATGAGCACACACGATACAGGAGATGCTTTGTAATGTTGCAATGTGCACACAATACAGGAGATGCTTTGTAATGTTGCAATGAGAACACACACGATACAGGAGATGCTTTGTAATGTTGCAGTGAACACACACAAAACAGGAGATGCTTTGTAATGTTGCAGTGATCAAACAATCCAGGAGATGCTTTGTAATGTTGCAATGAACACACACGATACAGGAGATGCTTTGTAATGTTGCAATGTGCACACACGATACAGGAGATGCTTTGTAATGTTGCAATGTGCACACACGATACAGGAGATGCTTTGTAATGTTGCAGTGAACACACACAATACAGGAGATGCTTTGTAATGTTTCAATGAACACACACGATACAGGAGATGCTTTGTAATGTTGCAATGAACACACACAATACAGGAGATGCTTTGTAATGTTTCAATGAACACACACGATACAGGAGATGCTTTGTAATGTTGCAATGAGAACACACACGATACAGGAGATGCTTTGTAATGTTGCAATGTGCACACACGATACAGGAGATGCTTTGTAATGTTGCAGTGAACACACACAAAACAGGAGATGCTTTGTAATGTTGCAGTGATCAAACAATACAGGAGATGCTTTGTAATGTTGCAATGTGCACACACGATACAGGAGATGCTTTGTAATGTTGCAGTGAACACACACAATACAGGAGATGCTTTGTAATGTTTCAATGAACACACACGATACAGGAGATGCTTTGTAATGTTGCAATGAACACACACAATACAGGAGATGCTTTGTAATGTTTCAATGAACACACACGATACAGGAGATGCTTTGTAATGTTGCAATGAGAACACACACGATACAGGAGATGCTTTGTAATGTTGCAATGTGCACACACGATACAGGAGATGCTTTGTAATGTTGCAGTGAACACACACAAAACAGGAGATGCTTTGTAATGTTGCAGTGATCAAACAATACAGGAGATGCTTTGTAATGTTGCAATGAGCACACACGATACAGGAGATGCTTTGTAATGTTGCAATGTGCACACAATACAGGAGATGCTTTGTAATGTTGCAATGAGAACACACACGATACAGGAGATGCTTTGTAATGTTGCAGTGAACACACACAAAACAGGAGATGCTTTGTAATGTTGCAGTGATCAAACAATCCAGGAGATGCTTTGTAATGTTGCAATGAACACACACGATACAGGAGATGCTTTGTAATGTTGCAATGTGCACACACGATACAGGAGATGCTTTGTAATGTTGCAGTGAACACACACAAAACAGGAGATGCTTTGTAATGTTGCAGTGATCAAACAATACAGGAGATGCTTTGTAATGTTGCAATGAGCACACACGATACAGGAGATGCTTTGTAATGTTGCAATGAGCACACAATACAGGAGATGCTTTGTAATGTTGCAATGAACACACACAATACAGGAGATGCTTTGTAATGTTGCAATGAACACACACGATACAGGAGATGCTTTGTAATGTTGCAATGAGCACACACAATACAGGAGATGCTTTGTAATGTTGCAATGAGCACACAATACAGGAGATGCTTTGTAATGTTGCAATGAACACACACGATACAGGAGATGCTTTGTAATGTTGCAGTGATCAAACAATACAGGAGATGCTTTGTAATGTTGCAATGAGCACACAATACAGGAGATGCTTTGTAATGTTGCAATGTGCACACACAATACAGGAGATGCTTTGTAATGTTGCAGTGATCAAACAATACAGGAGATGCTTTGTAATGTTGCAATGAGAACACACACGATACAGGAGATGCTTTGTAATGTTGCAATGAACACACACAATACAGGAGATGCTTTGTAATGTTGCAATGAGAACACACACGATACAGGAGATGCTTTGTAATGTTGCAATGAGAACACACACGATACAGGAGATGCTTTGTAATGTTTCAATGTGCACACGATACAGGAGATGCTTTGTAATGTTGCAATGAACACAATACAGGAGATGCTTTGTAATGTTGCAATGAACACACGATACAGGAGATGCTTTGTAATGTTGCAATGAACACACACGATACAGGAGATGCTTTGTAATGTTGCAATGTGAACACACACGATACAGGAGATGCTTTGTAATGTTGCAATGAGAACACACACGATACAGGAGATGCTTTGTAATGTTGCAATGAACACACACGATACAGGAGATGCTTTGTAATGTTGCAATGTGCACACACGATACAGGAGATGCTTTGTAATGTTGCAATGTGCACACACAATACAGGAGATGCTTTGTAATGTTGCAAAGATCAAACAATACAGGAGATGCTTTGGAATGTTTCAATGTGCACACACGATACAGGAGATGCTTTGTAATGTTTCAATGAACACACACGATACAGGAGATGCTTTGTAATGTTGCAGTGATCAAACAATACAGGAGTGCTTTGTAATGTTGCAGTGAACACACACAATACAGGAGATGCTTTGTAATGTTGCAATGTGCACACAATACAGGAGAGCTTTGTAATGTTGCAATGAGAACACACACGATACAGGAGATGCTTTGTAATGTTGCAATGAGAACACACACGATACAGGAGATGCTTTGTAATGTTGCAATGAACACACACGATACAGGAGATGCTTTGTAATGTTGCAATGTGCACACAATACAGGAGAGCTTTGTAATGTTGCAATGAGAACACACACGATACAGGAGATGCTTTGTAATGTTGCAATGAACACACACGATACAGGAGATGCTTTGTAATGTTGCAATGTGAACACACACGATACAGGAGATGCTTTGTAATGTTGCAATGTGAACACACACGATACAGGAGATGCTTTGTAATGTTGCAATGAACACACAATACAGGAGATGCTTTGTAATGTTGCAATGTGCACACACGATACAGGAGATGCTTTGTAATGTTGCAGTGATCAAACAATACAGGAGTGCTTTGTAATGTTGCAATGAACACACACGATACAGGAGATGCTTTGTAATGTTGCAGTGATCAAACAATACAGGAGTGCTTTGTAATGTTGCAGTGAACACACACAATACAGGAGATGCTTTGTAATGTTGCAATGAGAACACACACGATACAGGAGATGCTTTGTAATGTTGCAATGTGCACACACGATACAGGAGATGCTTTGTAATGTTGCAGTGATCAAACAATACAGGAGAGCTTTGTAATGTTGCAATGAGAACACACACGATACAGGAGATGCTTTGTAATGTTGCAGTGATCAAACAATACAGGAGTGCTTTGTAATGTTGCAGTGAACACACACAATACAGGAGATGCTTTGTAATGTTGCAATGAGAACACACACGATACAGGAGATGCTTTGTAATGTTGCAATGAGCACACAATACAGGAGATGCTTTGTAATGTTGCAATGAACACACACGATACAGGAGATGCTTTGTAATGTTGCAATGAGAACACACACGATACAGGAGATGCTTTGTAATGTTGCAATGTGCACACACGATACAGGAGATGCTTTGTAATGTTGCAGTGAACACACACAATACAGGAGATGCTTTGTAATGTTTCAATGAACACACACGATACAGGAGATGCTTTGTAATGTTGCAATGAACACACACAATACAGGAGATGCTTTGTAATGTTTCAATGAACACACACGATACAGGAGATGCTTTGTAATGTTGCAATGAGAACACACACGATACAGGAGATGCTTTGTAATGTTGCAATGTGCACACACGATACAGGAGATGCTTTGTAATGTTGCAGTGAACACACACAAAACAGGAGATGCTTTGTAATGTTGCAGTGATCAAACAATACAGGAGATGCTTTGTAATGTTGCAATGAGCACACACGATACAGGAGATGCTTTGTAATGTTGCAATGTGCACACAATACAGGAGATGCTTTGTAATGTTGCAATGAGAACACACACGATACAGGAGATGCTTTGTAATGTTGCAGTGAACACACACAAAACAGGAGATGCTTTGTAATGTTGCAGTGATCAAACAATCCAGGAGATGCTTTGTAATGTTGCAATGAACACACACGATACAGGAGATGCTTTGTAATGTTGCAATGTGCACACACGATACAGGAGATGCTTTGTAATGTTGCAGTGAACACACACAAAACAGGAGATGCTTTGTAATGTTGCAGTGATCAAACAATACAGGAGATGCTTTGTAATGTTGCAATGAGCACACACGATACAGGAGATGCTTTGTAATGTTGCAATGAGCACACAATACAGGAGATGCTTTGTAATGTTGCAATGAACACACACAATACAGGAGATGCTTTGTAATGTTGCAATGAACACACACGATACAGGAGATGCTTTGTAATGTTGCAATGAGCACACACAATACAGGAGATGCTTTGTAATGTTGCAATGAGCACACAATACAGGAGATGCTTTGTAATGTTGCAATGAACACACACGATACAGGAGATGCTTTGTAATGTTGCAGTGATCAAACAATACAGGAGATGCTTTGTAATGTTGCAATGAGCACACAATACAGGAGATGCTTTGTAATGTTGCAATGTGCACACACAATACAGGAGATGCTTTGTAATGTTGCAGTGATCAAACAATACAGGAGATGCTTTGTAATTTTGCAATGAGAACACACACGATACAGGAGATGCTTTGTAATGTTGCAATGAACACACACAATACAGGAGATGCTTTGTAATGTTGCAATGAGAACACACACGATACAGGAGATGCTTTGTAATGTTGCAATGAGAACACACACGATACAGGAGATGCTTTGTAATGTTTCAATGTGCACACGATACAGGAGATGCTTTGTAATGTTGCAATGAACACAATACAGGAGATGCTTTGTAATGTTGCAATGAACACACGATACAGGAGATGCTTTGTAATGTTGCAATGAACACACACGATACAGGAGATGCTTTGTAATGTTGCAATGTGAACACACACGATACAGGAGATGCTTTGTAATGTTGCAATGAGAACACACACGATACAGGAGATGCTTTGTAATGTTGCAATGAACACACACGATACAGGAGATGCTTTGTAATGTTGCAATGTGCACACACGATACAGGAGATGCTTTGTAATGTTGCAATGTGCACACACAATACAGGAGATGCTTTGTAATGTTGCAAAGATCAAACAATACAGGAGATGCTTTGGAATGTTTCAATGTGCACACACGATACAGGAGATGCTTTGTAATGTTTCAATGAACACACACGATACAGGAGATGCTTTGTAATGTTGCAGTGATCAAACAATACAGGAGTGCTTTGTAATGTTGCAGTGAACACACACAATACAGGAGATGCTTTGTAATGTTGCAATGTGCACACAATACAGGAGAGCTTTGTAATGTTGCAATGAGAACACACACGATACAGGAGATGCTTTGTAATGTTGCAATGAGAACACACACGATACAGGAGATGCTTTGTAATGTTGCAATGAACACACACGATACAGGAGATGCTTTGTAATGTTGCAATGTGCACACAATACAGGAGAGCTTTGTAATGTTGCAATGAGAACACACACGATACAGGAGATGCTTTGTAATGTTGCAATGAACACACACGATACAGGAGATGCTTTGTAATGTTGCAATGTGAACACACACGATACAGGAGATGCTTTGTAATGTTGCAATGTGAACACACACGATACAGGAGATGCTTTGTAATGTTGCAATGAACACACAATACAGGAGATGCTTTGTAATGTTGCAATGTGCACACACGATACAGGAGATGCTTTGTAATGTTGCAGTGATCAAACAATACAGGAGTGCTTTGTAATGTTGCAATGAACACACACGATACAGGAGATGCTTTGTAATGTTGCAGTGATCAAACAATACAGGAGTGCTTTGTAATGTTGCAGTGAACACACACAATACAGGAGATGCTTTGTAATGTTGCAATGAGAACACACACGATACAGGAGATGCTTTGTAATGTTGCAATGTGCACACACGATACAGGAGATGCTTTGTAATGTTGCAGTGATCAAACAATACAGGAGAGCTTTGTAATGTTGCAATGAGAACACACACGATACAGGAGATGCTTTGTAATGTTGCAGTGATCAAACAATACAGGAGTGCTTTGTAATGTTGCAGTGAACACACACAATACAGGAGATGCTTTGTAATGTTGCAATGAGAACACACACGATACAGGAGATGCTTTGTAATGTTGCAATGAGCACACAATACAGGAGATGCTTTGTAATGTTGCAATGAACACACACGATACAGGAGATGCTTTGTAATGTTGCAATGTGCACACAATACAGGAGATGCTTTGTAATGAACACACGATACAGGAGATGCTTTGTAATGTTGCAGTGAACACACACAAAACAGGAGATGCTTTGTAATGTTGCAGTGATCAAACAATACAGGAGATGCTTTGTAATGTTGCAATGAACACACACGATACAGGAGATGCTTTGTAATGTTGCAATGAGCACACAATACAGGAGATGCTTTGTAATGTTGCAATGAACACACACAATACAGGAGATGCTTTGTAATGTTGCAATGAGCACACAATACAGGAGATGCTTTGTAATGTTGCAATGAACACACACGATACAGGAGATGCTTTGTAATGTTGCAATGAACACACACGATACAGGAGATGCTTTATAATGTTTCAATGAACACACACGATACAGGAGATGCTTTGTAATGTTGCAATGAACACACACGATACAGGAGATGCTTTGTAATGTTGCAATGAGCACACACAATACAGGAGATGCTTTGTAATGTTGCAATGAGCACACAATACAGGAGATGCTTTGTAATGTTGCAGTGATCAAACAATACAGGAGATGCTTTGTAATGTTGCAGTGATCAAACAATACAGGAGATGCTTTGTAATGTTGCAGTGATCAAACAATACAGGAGTGCTTTGTAATGTTGCAGTGATCAAACAATACAGGAGATGCTTTGTAATGTTGCAATGAGAACACACACGATACAGGAGATGCTTTGTAATGTTGCAATGTGCACACACGATACAGGAGATGCTTTGTAATGTTGCAGTGAACACACACAATATAGGAGATGCTTTGTAATGTTGCAATGAACACACATGATACAGGAGATGCTTTGTAATGTTGCAATGAACACACACGATACAGGAGATGCTTTGTAATGTTGCAATGAGCACACACAATACAGGAGATGCTTTGTAATGTTGCAGTGATCAAACAATACAGGAGTGCTTTGTAATGTTGCAGTGATCAAACAATACAGGAGATGCTTTGTAATGTTGCAATGAGAACACACACGATACAGGAGATGCTTTGTAATGTTGCAATGTGCACACACGATACAGGAGATGCTTTGTAATGTTGCAGTGAACACAAACAATACAGGAGATGCTTTGTAATGTTGCAATGTGCACACACGATACAGGAGATGCTTTGTAATGTTGCAATGAACACACACAATACAGGAGATGCTTTGTAATGTTGCAATGAGAACACACACGATACAGGAGATGCTTTGTAATGTTGCAATGAGAACACACACGATACAGGAGATGATTTGTAATGTTTCAATGTGCACACGATACAGGAGATGCTTTGTAATGTTGCAATGAACACAATACAGGAGATGCTTTGTAATGTTGCAATGAACACACGATACAGGAGATGCTTTGTAATGTTGCAATGAACACAATACAGGAGATGCTTTGTAATGTTGCAATGAACACAATACAGGAGATGCTTTGTAATGTTGCAATGTGCACACACGATACAGGAGATGATTTGTAATGTTTCAATGTGCACACGATACAGGAGATGCTTTGTAATGTTGCAATGAACACAATACAGGAGATGCTTTGTAATGTTGCAATGAACACAATACAGGAGATGCTTTGTAATGTTGCAATGAACACACACGATACAGGAGATGCTTTGTAATGTTTCAATGAACACACACGATACAGGAGATGCTTTGTAATGTTGCAATGAGCACACGATACAGGAGATGCTTAGTAATGTTGCAATGTGCACACACGATACAGGAGATGCTTAGTAATGTTGCAAAGATCAAACAATACAGGAGATGCTTTGGAATGTTTCAATGTGCACACACGATACAGGAGATGCTTTGTAATGTTTCAATGTGCACACACGATACAGGAGATGCTTTGTAATGTTTCAATGAACACACACGATACAGGAGATGCTTTGTAATGTTGCAATGTGCACACAATACAGGAGATGCTTTTACTTTGTGCCGAGGTAAATGCCACTACAGGATTGTTTCATGTTGACAACTTTGGAAATACAAATACAAGCATACTGTTGTAGTTCAAAAATATATATTTAAAATATCTATGAAAGACAAATGATGAATTTCTCTTTAATTCATAAAAACTGCCCTTTTTGATAAGTAAGGCTGACACATTGTCAAAAGTGTGGAAACCACCCAGTAAGACCAACCTCACTCTCCATGGCATTGACAGCAGCATGGCCTCAGCAGAACACACCCTGCTTATCAAATGACACTTAACAAAGTGGATACTAATAAATCAACTGAGACCATAGCATCCTCCTAGCCTGCATGACATGCAAGAGGGATAGAAACATAACTGATCAGGTTCTGCTTCTTTATATTTCACATAGTAATCATCATGATAATGCTTATGACCCAAATCCAAACTAGAATACCACATTCCTCTGATTGGATAAAACCAGGTCCCTCCTTGACTATTATCCAAGGAGATTTCCCAGGATTACGAGGAACAGAAGTGTTTGAATCCCAAGAGATGGAGCTAGGAAACATAAAGGAGAGCTTACAATGGTGCTATTACACACCCACACATATAGAAGAGCTTACAATGGTGCTGTTACACACCCACACATATAGGAGAGCTTACAATGGTGCTGTTACACACCCACACATATAGGAGAGCTTACAATGGTGCTGTTACACACCCACACATATAGGAGAGCTTACAATGGTGCTGTTACACACCCACACATATAGGAGAGCTAACAATGGTGCTGTTACACACCCACACATATAGAAGAGCTTACAATGGTGCTGTTACACACCCACACATATAGGAGAGCTTACAATGGTGCTGTTACACACCCACACATATAGGAGAGCTTACAATGGTGCTGTTACACACCCACACATATAGGAGAGCTTACAATGGTGCTGTTACACACCCACACATATAGGAGAGCTTACAATGGTGCTGTTACACACCCACACATATAGAAGAGCTTACAATGGTGCTGTTACACACCCACACATATAGAAGAGCTTACAATGGTGCTGTTACACACCCACACATATAGGAGAGCTTACAATGGTGCTGTTACACACCCACACATATAGGAGAGCTTACAATGGTGCTGTTACACACCCACACATATAGGAGAGCTTACAATGGTGCTGTTACACACCCACACATATAGAAGAGCTTACAATCGTGTTGTAAAAAGGGGGGGGGGTTGTTATGAGTATACAAGGTGCAAATCGTTTTGAAAATTGGTGCTAAACTCTTTTGAAAGTTTACCACCAAAGAGCCTAGTGTTTAAAACCAAAAAGTGTATGCAAAACAAATGTTAGAAAAAAAAGAAATGGAATGTTAACTTGTAATCATCCAATTGGAATATTTGCTGGCTGTAGTGTCATTTGTTGCTAGGGAAGAGTGATCTGACTGGCTTTGTGCTGGCAGGAAAGATAAGCCGACCACACACAGAACATTCTTAACTCTTCGTTGTCAATAATATTTTGAGTACAGCTAGCCTGTGTCAGTACTGTCTCATTGAAGCAGGGTAGTGTTCAGCCTGTGTCAGTACTGTCTCATTGAAGCAGTGTAGTGTTCAGCCTGTGTCAGTACTGTCTCATTGAAGCAGTGTAGTGTTCAGCCTGTGTCAGTACTGTCTCATTGAAGCAGGGTAGTGTTCAGCCTGTGTCAGTACTGTCTCATTGAAGCAGGGTAGTGTTCAGCCTGTGTCAGTACTGTCTCATTGAAGCAGGGTAGTGTTCAGGCTGTGTCAGTACTGTCTCATTGAAGCAGGGTAGTGTTCAGCCTGTGTCAGTACTGTCTCATTGAAGCAGGGTAGTGTTCAGCCTGTGTCAGTACTGTCTCATTGAAGCAGGGTAGTGTTCAGGCTGTGTCAGTACTGTCTCATTGAAGCAGGGTAGTGTTCAGCCTGTGTCAGTACTGTCTCATTGAAGCAGGGTAGTGTTCAGCCTGTGTCAGTACTGTCTCATTGAAGCAGGGTAGTGTTCAGCCTGTGTCAGTACTGTCTCATTGAAGCAGGGTAGTGTTCAGCCTGTGTCAGTACTGTCTCATTGAAGCAGGGTAGTGTTCAGGCTGTGTCAGTACTGTCTCATTGAAGCAGGGTAGTGTTCATCCTGTGTCAGTACTGTCTCATTGAAGCAGGGTAGTGTTCAGCCGTGTCAGTACTGTCTCATTACATGCAGGAGTGTAGTTGTATTGGACAGGACTAGAGAATCAGAGACCCACTGAACAAAGAGATTCACCTTAAAGTTCAATTTTAAAACAAGGGGTTAGACTGGAGAATAGTAATGTAACCTTTGCCTCTGAAGAACTGCGATTCTGCAGTTCTGCTGTGTATTGAAGGGGTAGTGTACAGTATAGTGTGATTCGGCAGTTCTGCTGTGTATTGAAGGGGTAGTGTACAGTATAGTGTGATTCTGCAGTTCTGCTGTGTATTGAAGGGGTAGTGTACAGTGTAGTGTGATTCTCCAGCTCTGCTGTGTATTGAAGGGGGAGAGTGTACAGTATAGTCTGTATCCTAACACTGCTCCATTACTGCAGTGGGCGTTGTGTGTTATACCATCTTATCTGGCAGCTCCAGAGCCAGTCTGACACATGTATCTCAGTGGAGCAGCGGTCTGGCCCTGTGATGAATATGAATACAGGAGTCTGGCTGTGGGTGTGCAGTACTTCACAGTGCAATCATGACAGGAGTCTACATGGGGTCTGGTTTGTTTGTGTCACATAGCTACAACTAACAGAGCTTGTGTTCTGAAGATGAGATTCCTGGGGAGGACCTGTTTCATTGTCTTGAGTTTGCTACCAGCTGTTTCTACACAAGGTGAGAGGGACTGTAGAAATTAAACTGATGAAGAGACAACTGCTATTTCTAACGTTTCTAACTGTGTGCAGAGGGGAGCTGATTGTTCTACAGAGGGACAGTGTTTTGTGTGTGCTGAGGGGAGCTGATTGTTCTACAGAGGGACAGTGTTTTGTGTGTGCAGAGAGGAGCTGATTGGTCTACAGAGGGACAGTGTTTTGTGTGTGCACAGGGGAGCTGATTGTTCATACAGAGGGACAGTGTTTTGTGTGTGCTGAGGGGATCTGATTGTTCTACAGAGGGACAGTGTTTTGTGTGTTCAGAGGAGAGCTGATTGTTCTACAGAGGGACAGTGTTTTGTGTGTGCAGAGGGGAGCTGATTGTTCTACAGAGGGACAGTGTTTTGTGTGTTCAGAGGAGAGCTGATTGTTCTACAGAGGGACAGTGTTTTGTGTGTGCAGAGGGGAGCTGATTGTTCTACAGAGGGACAGTGTTTTGTGTGTGCAGAGGGGAGCTGGTTGTTCTACAGAGGGACAGTGTTTTGTGTGTGCAGAGGGGAGCTGGTTGTTCTACAGAGGGACAGTGTTTTGTGTGTGCAGAGGGGAGCTGATTGTTCTACAGAGGGACAGTGTTTTGTGTGTGCAGAGGGGAGCTGATTGTTCTACAGAGGGACAGTGTTTTGTGTGTGCAGAGGGGAGCTGATTGTTCTACAGAGGGACAGTGTTTTGTGTGTGCTGAGGGGAGCTGATTGTTCTACAGAGGGACAGTGTTTTGTGTGTGCAGAGGAGAGCTGATTGTTCTACAGAGGGACAGTGTTTTGTGTGTGCTGAGGGGTGCTGATTGTTCTACAGAGGGACAGTGTTTTGTGTGTGCAGAGGGGAGCTGATTGTTCTACAGAGGGACAGTGTTTTGTGTGTGCAGAGGGGAGCTGATTGTTCTACAGAGGGACAGTGTTTTGTGTGTGCAGGAGAGCTGATTGTTCTACAGAGGGACAGTGTTTTGTGTGTGCTGAGGGGAGCTGATTTGTTCTACAGAGGGACAGTGTTTTGTGTGTGCAGAGGGGAGCTGATTGTTCTACAGAGGGACAGTGTTTTGTGTGTGCAGAGGGGAGCTGATTGTTCTACAGAGGGACAGTGTTTTGTGTGTGCAGAGGGGAGCTGATTGTTCTACAGAGGGACAGTGTTTTGTGTGTGCAGAGGGGAGCTGATTGTTCTACAGAGGGACAGTGTTTTGTGTGTGCAGGGGAGCTGATTGTTCTACAGAGGGACAGTGTTTTGTGTGTGCAGGAGAGCTGATTGTTCTACAGAGGGACAGTGTTTTGTGTGTGCAGAGGGGAGCTGATTGTTCTACAGAGGGACAGTGTTTTGTGTGTGCAGGAGAGCTGATTGTTCTACAGAGGGACAGTGTTTTGTGTGTGCTGAGGGGAGCTGATTGTTCTACAGAGGGACAGTGTTTTGTGTGTGCAGAGGGGAGCTGATTGTTCTACAGAGGGACAGTGTTTTATGTGTGCAGAGGGGAGCTGATTGTTCTACAGAGGGACAGTGTTTTGTGTGTGCAGAGGGGAGCTGATTGTTCTACAGAGGGACAGTGTTTTGTGTGTGCAGAGGGGAGCTGATTGTTCTACAGAGGGACAGTGTTTTGTGTGTGCAGGAGAGCTGATTGTTCTACAGAGGGACAGTGTTTTGTGTGTGCAGGAGAGCTGATTGTTCTACAGAGGGACAGTGTTTTGTGTGTGTAGAGGGGAGCTGATTGTTCTACAGAGGGACAGTGTTTTGTGTGTGCAGGTGAGCTGATTGTTCTACAGAGGGACAGTGTTTTGTGTGTGCAGGTGAGCTGATTGTTCTACAGAGGGACAGTGTTTTGTGTGTGCAGAGGGGAGCTGATTGTTCTACAGAGGGACAGTGTTTTGTGTGTGCAGGAGAGCTGATTGTTCTACAGAGGGACAGTGTTTTGTGTGTGCAGGAGAGCTGATTGTTCTACAGAGGGACAGTGTTTTGTGTGTGTAGAGGGGAGCTGATTGTTCTACAGAGGGACAGTGTTTTGTGTGTGCAGAGGGGAGCTGATTGTTCTACAGAGGGACAGTGTTTTGTGTGTGCAGAGGGGAGCTGATTGTTCTACAGAGGGACAGTGTTTTGTGTGTGCAGGTGAGCTGATTGTTCTGGCACAGATGTTCGAGGCTTGTTCCCATAAGAGGAAAGGACCTGGGTGTGGGACAAGGGTGTGGTTTCATCTGAGACACTGCTGTGTTTGGAGACAATTTCTCATATTTTGGAATCTATTTAAACTCCTAATTGGAGCAGAGGTGTAGTCAATGTTGTCTCGGAGTTGGTTATGTTCAGTAATTTTTTGGGGTTATGAATACACACGTGTGGAAATCGTTTTTAAATTGATGATAAACTGTTTTGAAAGTTAACCATCAGAGAGTCTGGTGTTTAAAACCAAAACAGTGTATGCAAAACAAATGTTTGAAAGAAATGTAATGTTGTTAAGTTGTAACCATCCAATTGGAATATTTGCTGGCTGTAGTGTCATTTGTTGCTAGGGAGAAGTGATCAAACTAGCTTCATGCTGGCAGGAAAGATAAGCCAACCACACACAGAACATTCCTAACTCCTCGATGTCAGTAATATTTTGTGCACAGCTGTACTTATGACACACTTTTCTAATTACAGTCTTTTGCATGTATTTGAATAAACAAGATCTTGGCAGGGGTGCACATAGTTTTGAAAATTGATGCTGAACTGTTTTGAAAGTTTAGCACCAGAGAGATTACTGGTGCTGAATGATCAAACCCCGTCCTAATCAAGCTCCCTCACAATCTCCCACACGACACAAACCTTCTCTCCTGTGTATGTGGACAAGTGTGTGAGTGTGTGTGTGTGGGAGGGGGGTGTGTGATGTGAGTAGTCCAGACCCAATGAGAAACTATCATCATCTATACATCTATCATCAGTATATATATATATATATATATATATATATATATATATATATATATATATATATATATATATATATATATACACACACAGCATATATATGTGCATATGTAAACATGTGTAATGGCTCCAGAATTTGATTTGCACCTCTGGTATAAATCGCTGGTTTCACAGCAGTCCCTCCCCTCGTTCCTTTCCTCTTATAGGAGCCTAGACTCAACCATGCGTCACTCACAGGGATTATTGCAATCCTTTCTAGTCTTGTAGAAACTCATAGTGGTTTTGACATATTCATCAATTTTAGTAGCAAGGGTCCAGGATTCAGTTGTGTTTTACCATCTTGACACCTATGAATGAGTTGCCTGGGGGGTAATGCACTGTCTCATTACATGCCTGAGGGGTAATGCACTGTCTCATTACATGCCTGGGGGGTAATGCACTGTCTCATTACATGCCTGGGGGGTAATGCACTGTCTCATTACATGCCTGGGGGGTAATGCACTGTCTCATTACATGCCTGGGGGGTAATGCACTGTCTCATTACATGCCTGGGGGGTAATGCACTGTCTCATTACATGCCTGGGGGGTAATGCACTGTCTCATTACATGCCTGGGGGGTAATGCACTGTCTCATTACATGCCTGGGGGGTAATGCACTGTCTCATTACATGCCTGGGGGGTAATGCACTGTCTCATTACATGCCTGGGGGGTAATGCACTGTCTCATTACATGCCTGAGGGGTAATGCACTGTCTCATTACATGCCTGGGGGGTAATGCACTGTCTCATTACATGCCTGGGGGGTAATGCACTGTCTCATTACATGCCTGGGGGGTAATGCACTGTCTCATTACATGCCTGGGGGGTAATGCACTGTCTCATTACATGCCTGGGGGGTAATGCACTGTCTCATTACATGCCTGAGGGGTAATGCACTGTCTCATTACATGCCTGGGGGGTAATGCACTGTCTCATTACATGCCTGGGGGGTAATGCACTGTCTCATTACATGCCTGGGGGGTAATGCACTGTCTCATTACATGCCTGGGGGGTAATGCACTGTCTCATTACATGCCTGGGGGGTAATGCACTGTCTCATTACATGCCTGGGGGGTAATGCACTGTCTCATTACATGCCTGGGGGGTAATGCACTGTCTCATTACATGCCTGAGGGGTAATGCACTGTCTCATTACATGCCTGAGGGGTAATGCACTGTCTCATTACATGCCTGGGGGGTAATGCACTGTTTTATTGATTATATTTCCACAAACACATTGATGGAAGCTGTAAATTCAGCATTGCTCATTAATTCAGTATCCTCATTAAACATAGTGGAGGGTCATGTATGCATCTATTATTCTGACATGGAGGCCAGATAATTACTGTCCCCACCTGCACATCACTAATTAACTTAATTACATATTAATATAATCACAAACAGTGCAACCAGCACTTATAACAATAGTGTAGCCTAATTCTCATGCAGAAAATTAAATAGACAGTTTCCATACTCATTACTTGAAGCAGGGTAGTGTTCAGCCTGTGTCAGTACTGTCTCATTGAAGCAGGGTAGTGTTCAGCCTGTGTCAGTACTGTCTCATTGAAGCAGGGTAGTGTTCAGCCTGTGTCAGTACTGTCTCATTGAAGCAGGGTAGTGTTCAGCCTGTGTCAGTACTGTCTCATTGAAGCAGGGTAGTGTTCAGCCTGTGTCAGTACTGTCTCATTGAAGCAGGGTAGTGTTCAGCCTGTGTCAGTACTGTCTCATTGAAGCAGGGTAGTGTTCAGCCTGTGTCAGTACTGTCTCATTGAAGCAGGGTAGTGTTCAGCCTGTGTCAGTACTGTCTCATTGAAGCAGGGTAGTGTTCAGCCTGTGTCAGTACTGTCTCATTGAAGCAGGGTAGTGTTCAGCCTGTGTCAGGTACTGTCTCAATGAAGCAGGGTAGTGTTCAGCCTGTGTTAGTACTGTCTAATTACTTGAAGCAGGGTAGTGTTCAGCCTGTGTCAGTACTGTCTCATTGAAGCAGGGTAGTGTTCAGCCTGTGTCAGTACTGTCTCATTGAAGCAGGGTAGTGTTCAGCCTGTGTGTATACTGTCTCATTACTTGAAGCAGGGTAGTGTTCAGCCTGTGTCAGTACTGTCTCATTGAAGCAGGGTAGTGTTCAGCCTGGGTCAGTACTGTCTCATTGAAGCAGGGTAGTGTTCAGCCTGGGTCAGTACTGTCTCATTGAAGCAGGGTAGTGTTCAGCCTGTGTCAGTACTGTCTCATTGAAGCAGGGTAGTGTTCAGCCTTGGTCAGTACTGTCTCATTGAAGCAGGGTAGTGTTCAGCCTGTGTCAGTACTGTCTCATTGAAGCAGGGTAGTGTTCAGCCTGTGTCAGTACTGTCTCATTGAAGCAGGGTAGTGTTCAGCCTGGGTCAGTACTGTCTCATTGAAGCAGGGTAGTGTTCAGCCTGGGTCAGTACTGTCTCATTGAAGCAGGGTAGTGTTCAGCCTGGGTCAGTACTGTCTCATTGAAGCAGGGTAGTGTTCAGCCTGGGTCAGTACTGTCTCATTGAAGCAGGGTAGTGTTCAGCCTGGGTCAGTACTGTCTCATTGAAGCAGGGTAGTGTTCAGCCTGGGTCAGTACTTTCTCATTGAAGCAGGGTAGTGTTCAGCCTGTGTCAGTACTGTCTCATTGAAGCAGGGTAGTGTTCAGCCTGTGTCAGTACTGTCTCATTGAAGCAGGGTAGTGTTCAGCCTGGGTCAGTACTGTCTCATTGAAGCAGGGTAGTGTTCAGCCTGGGTCAGTACTGTCTCATTGAAGCAGGGTAGTGTTCAGCCTGGGTCAATACTGTCTCATTGAAGCAGGGTAGTGTTCAGCCTGGGTCAGTACTGTCTCATTGAAGCAGGGTAGTGTTCAGCCTGGGTCAGTACTGTCTCATTGAAGCAGGGTAGTGTTCAGCCTGGGTCAGTACTGTCTCATTGAAGCAGGGTAGTGATCAGCCTGTGTCAGTACTGTCTCATTGAAGCAGGGTAGTGTTCAGCCTGTGTCAGTACTGTCTCATTGAAGCAGGGTAGTGTTCAGCCTGGGTCAGTACTGTCTCATTGAAGCAGGGTAGTGTTCAGCCTGGGTCAGTACTGTCTCATTGAAGCAGGGTAGTGTTCAGCCTGGGTCAGTACTGTCTCATTGAAGCAGGGTAGTGTTCAGCCTGGGTCAGTACTGTCTCATTGAAGCAGGGTAGTGTTCAGCCTGGGTCAGTACTTTCTCATTGAAGCAGGGTAGTGTTCAGCCTGTGTCAGTACTGTCTCATTGAAGCAGGGTAGTGTTCAGCCTGTGTCAGTACTGTCTCATTGAAGCAGGGTAGTGTTCAGCCTGTGTCAGTACTGTCTCATTGAAGCAGGGTAGTGTTCAGCCTGGGTCAGTACTGTCTCATTGAAGCAGGGTAGTGTTCAGCCTGGGTCAGTACTGTCTCATTGAAGCAGGGTAGTGTTCAGCCTGGGTCAGTACTGTCTCATTGAAGCAGGGTAGTGTTCAGCCTGTGTCAATACTGTCTCATTGAAGCAGGGTAGTGTTCAGCCTGGGTCAGTACTGTCTCATTGAAGCAGGGTAGTGTTCAGCCTGGGTCAGTACTGTCTCATTGAAGCAGGGTAGTGTTCAGCCTGGGTCAGTACTGTCTCATTGAAGCAGGGTAGTGTTCAACCTGGGTCAGTACTGTCTCATTGAAGCAGGGTAGTGTTCAGCCTGTGTCAATACTGTCTCATTGAAGCAGGGTAGTGTTCAGCCTGTGTCAGTACTGTCTCATTGAAGCAGGGTAGTGTTCAGCCTGTGTCACTACTGTCTCATTGAAGCAGGGTAGTGTTCAGCCTGTGTCAATACTGTCTCATTGAAGCAGGGTAGTGTTCAGCCTGTGTCAGTACTGTCTCATTGAAGCAGGGTAGTGTTCAGCCTGTGTCAGTACTGTCTCATTGAAGCAGGGTAGTGTTCAGCCTGAGTCGGTACTGTCTCATTGAAGCAGGGTAGTGTTCAGCCTGAGTCAGTACTGTCTCATTGAAGCAGGGTAGTGTTCAGCCTGTGTCAATACTGTCTCATTGCTTCAAGCAGGGTAGTGTTCAGCCTGTGTCAGTACTGTCTCATTGAAGCAGGTTAGTGTTCAGCCTGGGTCAGTACTGTCTCATTGAAGCAGGGTAGTGTTCAGCCTGTGTCAGTACTGTCTCATTGAAGCAGGGTAGTGTTCAGCCTGTGTCAGTACTGTCTCATTGAAGCAGGGTAGTGTTCAGCCTGGGTCAGTACTGTCTCATTGAAGCAGGGTAGTGTTCAGCCTGGGTCAGTACTGTCTCATTGAAGCAGGGTAGTGTTCAGCCTGGGTCAGTACTGTCTCATTGAAGCAGGGTAGTGTTCAGCCTGTGTCAGTACTGTCTCATTGAAGCAGGGTAGTGTTCAGCCTGGGTCAGTACTGTCTCATTGAAGCAGGGTAGTGTTCAGCCTGGGTCAGTACTGTCTCATTGAAGCAGGGTAGTGTTCAGCCTGGGTCAGTACTGTCTCATTGAAGCAGGGTAGTGTTCAGCCTGAGTCAGTACTGTCTCATTGAAGCAGGGTAGTGTTCAGCCTGTGTCAATACTGTCTCATTGCTTCAAGCAGGGTAGTGTTCAGCCTGTGTCAGTACTGTCTCATTGAAGCAGGTTAGTGTTCAGCCTGGGTCAGTACTGTCTCATTGAAGCAGGGTAGTGTTCAGCCTATGTCAGTACTGTCTCATTGAAGCAGGGTAGTGTTCAGCCTGTGTCAGTACTGTCTCATTGAAGCAGGGTAGTGTTCAGCCTGGGTCAGTACTGTCTCATTGAAGCAGGGTAGTGTTCAGCCTGGGTCAGTACTGTCTCATTGAAGCAGGGTAGTGTTCAGCCTGGGTCAGTACTGTCTCATTGAAGCAGGGTAGTGTTCAGCCTGTGTCAGTACTGTCTCATTGAAGCAGGGTAGTGTTCAGCCTGGGTCAGTACTGTCTCATTGAAGCAGGGTAGTGTTCAGCCTGGGTCAGTACTGTCTCATTGAAGCAGGGTAGTGTTCAGCCTGGGTCAGTACTGTCTCATTGAAGCAGGGTAGTGTTCAGCCTGAGTCGGTACTGTCTCATTGAAGCAGGGTAGTGTTCAGCCTGAGTCGGTACTGTCTCATTGAAGCAGGGTAGTGTTCAGCCTGTGTCAATACTGTCTCATTGCTTCAAGCAGGGTAGTGTTCAGCCTGTGTCAGTACTGTCTCATTGAAGCAGGGTAGTGTTCAGCCTGGGTCAGTACTGTCTCATTGAAGCAGGGTAGTGTTCAGCCTCGGTCAGTACTGTCTCATTGAAGCAGGGTAGTGTTCAGCCTGTGTCAGTACTGTCTCATTGAAGCAGGGTAGTGTTCAGCCTGTGTCAATACTGTCTCATTGCTTCAAGCAGGGTAGTGTTCAGCCTGTGTCAGTACTGTCTCATTGAAGCAGGGTAGTGTTCAGCCTGGGTCAGTACTGTCTCATTGAAGCAGGGTAGTGTTCAGCCTGGGTCAGTACTGTCTCATTGAAGCAGGGTAGTGTTCAGCCTGTGTCAGTACTGTCTCATTGAAGCAGGGTAGTGTTCAGCCTGGGTCAGTACTGTCTCATTGAAGCAGGGTAGTGTTCAGCCTGGGTCAGTACTGTCTCATTGAAGCAGGGTAGTGTTCAGCCTGGGTCAGTACTGTCTCATTGAAGCAGGGTAGTGTTCAGCCTGTGTCAGTACTGTCTCATTGAAGCAGGGTAGTGTTCAACCTGTGTCAATACTGTCTCATTGAAGCAGGGTAGTGTTCAGCCTGTGTCAGTACTGTCTCATTGAAGCAGGGTAGTGTTCAGCCTGTGTCAGTACTGTCTCATTGAAGCCTGTGTCAGTACTGTCTCATTGAAGCAGGGTAGTGTTCAGCCTGTGTCAGTACTGTCTCATTGAAGCAGGGTAGTGTTCAGCCTGTGTCAGTACTGTCTCATTGAAGCAGGGTAGTGTTCAGCCTGTGTCAGTACTGTCTCATTGAAGCAGGGTAGTGTTCAGCCTGGGTCAGTACTGTCTCATTGAAGCAGGGTAGTGTTCAGCCTGGGTCAGTACTGTCTCATTGAAGCAGGGTAGTGTTCAGCCTGGGTCAGTACTTTCTCATTGAAGCAGGGTAGTGTTCAGCCTATGTCAGTACTGTCTCATTGAAGCAGGGTAGTGTTCAGCCTGTGTCAGTACTGTCTCATTGAAGCAGGGTAGTGTTCAGCCTGTGTCAGTACTGTCTCATTGAAGCAGGGTAGTGTTCAGCCTGGGTCAGTACTGTCTCATTGAAGCAGGGTAGTGTTCAGCCTGGGTCAGTACTGTCTCATTGAAGCAGGGTAGTGTTCAGCCTGGGTCAGTACTTTCTCATTGAAGCAGGGTAGTGTTCAGCCTATGTCAGTACTGTCTCATTGAAGCAGGGTAGTGTTCAGCCTGTGTCAGTACTGTCTCATTGAAGCAGGGTAGTGTTCAGCCTGTGTCAGTACTGTCTCATTGAAGCAGGGTAGTGTTCAGCCTGGGTCAGTACTGTCTCATTGAAGCAGGGTAGTGTTCAGCCTGTGTCAGTACTGTCTCATTGAAGCAGGGTAGTGTTCAGCCTGTGTCAATACTGTCTCATTGAAGCAGGGTAGTGTTCAGCCTGTGTCAGTACTGTCTCATTGAAGCAGGGTAGTGTTCAGCCTGTGTCAGTACTGTCTCATTGAAGCAGGGTAGTGTTCAGCCTGAGTCGGTACTGTCTCATTGAAGCAGGGTAGTGTTCAGCCTGAGTCAGTACTGTCTCATTGAAGCAGGGTAGTGTTCAGCCTGTGTCAATACTGTCTCATTGCTTCAAGCAGGGTAGTGTTCAGCCTGTGTCAGTACTGTCTCATTGAAGCAGGGTAGTGTTCAGCCTGTGTCAGTACTGTCTCATTGAAGCAGGGTAGTGTTCAGCCTGTGTCAGTACTTTCTCATTGAAGCAGGGTAGTGTTCAGCCTGTGTCAGTACTGTCTCATTGAAGCAGGGTAGTGTTCAGCCTGTGTCGGTACTGTCTCATTGAAGCAGGGTAGTGTTCAGCCTGGGTCAGTACTGTCTCATTGAAGCAGGGTAGTGTTCAGCCTGTGTCAGTACTGTCTCATTGAAGCAGGGTAGTGTTCAGCCTGTGTCAGTACTGTCTCATTGAAGCAGGGTAGTGTTCAGCCTGTGTCAGTACTGTCTCATTGAAGCAGGGTAGTGTTCAACCTGTGTCAATACTGTCTCATTGAAGCAGGGTAGTGTTCAGCCTGTGTCAGTACTGTCTCATTGAAGCAGGGTAGTGTTCAGCCTGTGTCAGTACTGTCTCATTGAAGCCTGTGTCAGTACTGTCTCATTGAAGCAGGGTAGTGTTCAGCCTGTGTCAGTACTGTCTCATTGAAGCAGGGTAGTGTTCAGCCTGTGTCAATACTGTCTCATTGCTTCAAGCAGGGTAGTGTTCAGCCTGTGTCAGTACTGTCTCATTGAAGCAGGGTAGTGTTCAGCCTGTGTCAGTACTGTCTCATTGAAGCAGGGTAGTGTTCAGCCTGAGTCGGTACTGTCTCATTGAAGCAGGGTAGTGTTCAGCCTGAGTCAGTACTGTCTCATTGAAGCAGGGTAGTGTTCAGCCTGTGTCAATACTGTCTCATTGCTTCAAGCAGGGTAGTGTTCAGCCTGTGTCAGTACTGTCTCATTGAAGCAGGGTAGTGTTCAGCCTGGGTCAGTACTGTCTCATTGAAGCAGGGTAGTGTTCAGCCTGGGTCAGTACTGTCTCATTGAAGCAGGGTAGTGTTCAGCCTGGGTCAGTACTGTCTCATTGAAGCAGGGTAGTGTTCAGCCTGGGTCAGTACTGTCTCATTGAAGCAGGGTAGTGTTCAGCCTGTGTCAGTACTGTCTCATTGAAGCAGGGTAGTGTTCAACCTGTGTCAATACTGTCTCATTGAAGCAGGGTAGTGTTCAGCCTGTGTCAGTACTGTCTCATTGAAGCAGGGTAGTGTTCAGCCTGTGTCAGTACTGTCTCATTGAAGCCTGTGTCAGTACTGTCTCATTGAAGCAGGGTAGTGTTCAGCCTGTGTCAGTACTGTCTCATTGAAGCAGGGTAGTGTTCAGCCTGTGTCAATACTGTCTCATTGAAGCAGGGTAGTGTTCAGCCTGTGTCAGTACTGTCTCATTGAAGCAGGGTAGTGTTCAGCCTGTGTCGGTACTGTCTCATTGAAGCAGGGTAGTGTTCAGCCTGAGTCGGTACTGTCTCATTGAAGCAGGGTAGTGTTCAGCCTGAGTCAGTACTGTCTCATTGAAGCAGGGTAGTGTTCAGCCTGTGTCAGTACTGTCTCATTGAAGCAGGGTAGTGTTCAGCCTGTGTCAGTACTGTCTCATTGAAGCAGGGTAGTGTTCAGCCTGTGTCAGTACTTTCTCATTGAAGCAGGGTAGTGTTCAGCCTGTGTCAGTACTGTCTCATTGAAGCAGGGTAGTGTTCAGCCTGTGTCAGTACTGTCTCATTGAAGCAGGGTAGTGTTCAGCCTGGGTCGGTACTGTCTCATTGAAGCAGGGTAGTGTTCAGCCTGGGTCAGTACTGTCTCATTGAAGCAGGGTAGTGTTCAGCCTGGGTCAGTACTGTCTCCTTGAAGCAGGGTAGTGTTCAACCTGTGTCAGTACTGTCTCATTGAAGCAGGGTAGTGTTCAGCCTGTGTCAATACTGTCTCATTGAAGCAGGGTAGTGTTCAGCCTGTGTCAGTACTGTCTCATTGAAGCAGGGTAGTGTTCAGCCTGTGTCAGTACTGTCTCATTGAAGCAGGGTAGTGTTCAGCCTGTGTCAATACTGTCTCATTGAAGCAGGGTAGTGTTCAGCCTGTGTCAGTACTGTCTCATTGAAGCAGGGTAGTGTTCAGCCTGTGTCAGTACTGTCTCATTGAAGCAGGGTAGTGTTCAGCCTGAGTCGGTACTGTCTCATTGAAGCAGGGTAGTGTTCAGCCTGAGTCAGTACTGTCTCATTGAAGCAGGGTAGTGTTCAGCCTGTGTCAATACTGTCTCATTGCTTCAAGCAGGGTAGTGTTCAGCCTGTGTCAGTACTGTCTCATTGAAGCAGGGTAGTGTTCAGCCTGTGTCAGTACTGTCTCATTGAAGCAGGGTAGTGTTCAGCCTGTGTCAGTACTTTCTCATTGAAGCAGGGTAGTGTTCAGCCTGTGTCAGTACTGTCTCATTGAAGCAGGGTAGTGTTCAGCCTGTGTCAGTACTGTCTCATTGAAGCAGGGTAGTGTTCAGCCTGGGTCAGTACTGTCTCATTGAAGCAGGGTAGTGTTCAGCCTGTGTCAGTACTGTCTCATTGAAGCAGGGTAGTGTTCAGCCTGTGTCAGTACTGTCTCATTGAAGCAGGGTAGTGTTCAGCCTGTGTCAGTACTGTCTCATTGAAGCAGGGTAGTGTTCAACCTGTGTCAATACTGTCTCATTGAAGCAGGGTAGTGTTCAGCCTGTGTCAGTACTGTCTCATTGAAGCAGGGTAGTGTTCAGCCTGTGTCAGTACTGTCTCATTGAAGCCTGTGTCAGTACTGTCTCATTGAAGCAGGGTAGTGTTCAGCCTGTGTCAGTACTGTCTCATTGAAGCAGGGTAGTGTTCAGCCTGTGTCAATACTGTCTCATTGAAGCAGGGTAGTGTTCAGCCTGTGTCAGTACTGTCTCATTGAAGCAGGGTAGTGTTCAGCCTGTGTCAGTACTGTCTCATTGAAGCAGGGTAGTGTTCAGCCTGAGTCGGTACTGTCTCATTGAAGCAGGGTAGTGTTCAGCCTGAGTCAGTACTGTCTCATTGAAGCAGGGTAGTGTTCAGCCTGTGTCAGTACTGTCTCATTGAAGCAGGGTAGTGTTCAGCCTGTGTCAGTACTGTCTCATTGAAGCAGGGTAGTGTTCAGCCTGTGTCAGTACTTTCTCATTGAAGCAGGGTAGTGTTCAGCCTGTGTTAGTACTGTCTCATTGAAGCAGGGTAGTGTTCAGCCTGTGTCAGTACTGTCTCATTGAAGCAGGGTAGTGTTCAGCCTGGGTCGGTACTGTCTCATTGAAGCAGGGTAGTGTTCAGCCTGGGTCAGTACTGTCTCATTGAAGCAGGGTAGTGTTCAGCCTGGGTCAGTACTGTCTCCTTGAAGCAGGGTAGTGTTCAACCTGTGTCAGTACTGTCTCATTGAAGCAGGGTAGTGTTCAGCCTGTGTCAATACTGTCTCATTGAAGCAGGGTAGTGTTCAGCCTGTGTCAGTACTGTCTCATTGAAGCAGGGTAGTGTTCAGCCTGTGTCAGTACTGTCTCATTGAAGCAGGGTAGTGTTCAGCCTGTGTCAATACTGTCTCATTGAAGCAGGGTAGTGTTCAGCCTGTGTCAGTACTGTCTCATTGAAGCAGGGTAGTGTTCAGCCTGTGTCAGTACTGTCTCATTGAAGCAGGGTAGTGTTCAGCCTGAGTCGGTACTGTCTCATTGAAGCAGGGTAGTGTTCAGCCTGAGTCAGTACTGTCTCATTGAAGCAGGGTAGTGTTCAGCCTGTGTCAATACTGTCTCATTGCTTCAAGCAGGGTAGTGTTCAGCCTGTGTTAGTACTGTCTCATTGAAGCAGGGTAGTGTTCAGCCTGTGTCAGTACTGTCTCATTGAAGCAGGGTAGTGTTCAGCCTGTGTCAGTACTTTCTCATTGAAGCAGGGTAGTGTTCAGCCTGTGTCAGTACTGTCTCATTGAAGCAGGGTAGTGTTCAGCCTGTGTCAGTACTGTCTCATTGAAGCAGGGTAGTGTTCAGCCTGGGTCAGTACTGTCTCATTGAAGCAGGGTAGTGTTCAGCCTGTGTCAGTACTGTCTCATTGAAGCAGGGTAGTGTTCAGCCTGTGTCAGTACTGTCTCATTGAAGCAGGGTAGTGTTCAGCCTGTGTCAGTACTGTCTCATTGAAGCAGGGTAGTGTTCAACCTGTGTCAATACTGTCTCATTGAAGCAGGGTAGTGTTCAGCCTGTGTCAGTACTGTCTCATTGAAGCAGGGTAGTGTTCAGCCTGTGTCAGTACTGTCTCATTGAAGCCTGTGTCAGTACTGTCTCATTGAAGCAGGGTAGTGTTCAGCCTGTGTTAGTACTGTCTCATTGAAGCAGGGTAGTGTTCAGCCTGTGTCAATACTGTCTCATTGCTTCAAGCAGGGTAGTGTTCAGCCTGTGTCAGTACTGTCTCATTGAAGCAGGGTAGTGTTCAGCCTGTGTCAGTACTGTCTCATTGAAGCAGGGTAGTGTTCAGACTGAGTCGGTACTGTCTCATTGAAGCAGGGTAGTGTTCAGCCTGAGTCAGTACTGTCTCATTGAAGCAGGGTAGTGTTCAGCCTGTGTCAATACTGTCTCATTGCTTCAAGCAGGGTAGTGTTCAGCCTGTGTCAGTACTGTCTCATTGAAGCAGGGTAGTGTTCAGCCTGGGTCAGTACTGTCTCATTGAAGCAGGGTAGTGTTCAGCCTGGGTCAGTACTGTCTCATTGAAGCAGGGTAGTGTTCAGCCTGTGTCAGTACTGTCTCATTGAAGCAGGGTAGTGTTCAGCCTGGGTCAGTACTGTCTCATTGAAGCAGGGTAGTGTTCAGCCTGTGTCAGTACTGTCTCATTGAAGCAGGGTAGTGTTCAACCTGTGTCAATACTGTCTCATTGAAACAGGGTAGTGTTCAGCCTGTGTCAGTACTGTCTCATTGAAGCAGGGTAGTGTTCAGCCTGTGTCAGTACTGTCTCATTGAAGCCTGTGTCAGTACTGTCTCATTGAAGCAGGGTAGTGTTCAGCCTGTGTCAGTACTGTCTCATTGAAGCGGGGTAGTGTTCAGCCTGTGTCAATACTGTCTCATTGAAGCAGGGTAGTGTTCAGCCTGTGTCAGTACTGTCTCATTGAAGCAGGGTAGTGTTCAGCCTGAGTCGGTACTGTCTCATTGAAGCAGGGTAGTGTTCAGCCTGAGTCAGTACTGTCTCATTGAAGCATGGTAGTGTTCAGCCTGTGTCAATACTGTCTCATTGCTTCAAGCAGGGTAGTGTTCAGCCTGTGTCAGTACTGTCTCATTGAAGCAGGGTAGTGTTCAGCCTGTGTCAGTACTGTCTCATTGAAGCAGGGTAGTGTTCAGCCTGTGTCAGTACTGTCTCATTGAAGCAGGGTAGTGTTCAGCCTGGGTCAGTACTGTCTCATTGAAGCAGGGTAGTGTTCAGCCTGTGTCAGTACTGTCTCATTGAAGCAGGGTAGTGTTCAGCCTGGGTCAGTACTGTCTCATTGAAGCAGGGTAGTGTTCAGCCTGTGTCAGTACTGTCTCATTGAAGCAGGGTAGTGTTCAACCTGTGTCAATACTGTCTCATTGAAGCAGGGTAGTGTTCAGCCTGTGTCAGTACTGTCTCATTGAAGCAGGGTAGTGTTCAGCCTGTGTCAGTACTGTCTCATTGAAGCCTGTGTCAGTACTGTCTCATTGAAGCAGGGTAGTGTTCAGCCTGTGTCAGTACTGTCTCATTGAAGCAGGGTAGTGTTCAGCCTGTGTCAATACTGTCTCATTGAAGCAGGGTAGTGTTCAGCCTGTGTCAGTACTGTCTCATTGAAGCAGGGTAGTGTTCAGCCTGTGTCAGTACTGTCTCATTGAAGCAGGGTAGTGTTCAGCCTGAGTCGGTACTGTCTCATTGAAGCAGGGTAGTGTTCAGCCTGAGTCAGTACTGTCTCATTGAAGCATGGTAGTGTTCAGCCTGTGTCAATACTGTCTCATTGCTTCAAGCAGGGTAGTGTTCAGCCTGTGTCAGTACTGTCTCATTGAAGCAGGGTAGTGTTCAGCCTGTGTCAGTACTGTCTCATTGAAGCAGGGTAGTGTTCAGCCTGTGTCAGTACTTTCTCATTGAAGCAGGGTAGTGTTCAGCCTGTGTCAGTACTGTCTCATTGAAGCAGGGTAGTGTTCAGCCTGTGTCAGTACTGTCTCATTGAAGCAGGGTAGTGTTCAGCCTGGGTCAGTACTGTCTCATTGAAGCAGGGTAGTGTTCAGCCTGTGTCAGTACTGTCTCATTGAAGCAGGGTAGTGTTCAGCCTGTGTCAGTACTGTCTCATTGAAGCAGGGTAGTGTTCAGCCTGTGTCAGTACTGTCTCATTGAAGCAGGGTAGTGTTCAACCTGTGTCAATACTGTCTCATTGAAGCAGGGTAGTGTTCAGCCTGTGTCAGTACTGTCTCATTGAAGCAGGGTAGTGTTCAGCCTGTGTCAGTACTGTCTCATTGAAGCCTGTGTCAGTACTGTCTCATTGAAGCAGGGTAGTGTTCAGCCTGTGTCAGTACTGTCTCATTGAAGCAGGGTAGTGTTCAGCCTGTGTCAATACTGTCTCATTGCTTCAAGCAGGGTAGTGTTCAGCCTGTGTCAGTACTGTCTCATTGAAGCAGGGTAGTGTTCAGCCTGTGTCAGTACTGTCTCATTGAAGCAGGGTAGTGTTCAGCCTGTGTCAGTACTGTCTCATTGAAGCAGGGTAGTGTTCAGCCTGGGTCAGTACTGTCTCATTGAAGCAGGGTAGTGTTCAGCCTGGGTCAGTACTTTCTCATTGAAGCAGGGTAGTGTTCAGCCTATGTCAGTACTGTCTCATTGAAGCAGGGTAGTGTTCAGCCTGTGTCAGTACTGTCTCATTGAAGCAGGGTAGTGTTCAGCCTGTGTCAGTACTGTCTCATTGAAGCAGGGTAGTGTTCAGCCTATGTCAGTACTGTCTCATTGAAGCAGGGTAGTGTTCAACCTGTGTCAGTACTGTCTCATTGAAGCAGGGTAGTGTTCAGCCTGTGTCAGTACTGTCTCATTGAAGCAGGGTAGTGTTCAGCCTGGGTCAGTACTGTCTCATTGAAGCAGGGTAGTGTTCAGCCTGGGTCAGTACTGTCTCATTGAAGCAGGGTAGTGTTCAGCCTGTGTCAGTACTGTCTCATTGAAGCAGGGTAGTGTTCAGCCTGTGTCAGTACTGTCTCATTGAAGCAGGGTAGTGTTCAGCCTGAGTCGGTACTGTCTCATTGAAGCAGGGTAGTGTTCAGCCTGAGTCAGTACTGTCTCATTGAAGCAGGGTAGTGTTCAGCCTGTGTCAATACTGTCTCATTGCTTCAAGCAGGGTAGTGTTCAGCCTGTGTCAGTACTGTCTCATTGAAGCAGGGTAGTGTTCAGCCTGGGTCAGTACTGTCTCATTGAAGCAGGGTAGTGTTCAGCCTGGGTCAGTACTGTCTCATTGAAGCAGGGTAGTGTTCAGCCTGGGTCAGTACTGTCTCATTGAAGCAGGGTAGTGTTCAGCCTGTGTCAGTACTGTCTCATTGAAGCAGGGTAGTGTTCAGCCTGTGTCAATACTGTCTCATTGCTTCAAGCAGGGTAGTGTTCAGCCTGTGTCAGTACTGTCTCATTGAAGCAGGGTAGTGTTCAGCCTGGGTCAGTACTGTCTCATTGAAGCAGGGTAGTGTTCAGCCTATGTCAGTACTGTCTCATTGAAGCAGGGTAGTGTTCAGCCTGGGTCACTACTGTCTCATTGAAGCAGGGTAGTGTTCAGCCTGGGTCAGTACTGTCTCATTGAAGCAGGGTAGTGTTCAGCCTGGGTCAGTACTGTCTCATTGAAGCAGGGTAGTGTTCAGCCTGGGTCAGTACTGTCTCATTGAAGCAGGGTAGTGTTCAGCCTGTGTCAGTACTGTCTCATTGAAGCAGGGTAGTGTTCAGCCTGTGTCAGTACTGTCTCATTGAAGCAGGGTAGTGTTCAGCCTGGGTCAGTACTGTCTCATTGAAGCAGGGTAGTGTTCAGCCTGGGTCAGTACTGTCTCATTGAAGCAGGGTAGTGTTCAGCCTGGGTCAGTACTGTCTCATTGAAGCAGGGTAGTGTTCAGCCTGGGTCAGTACTGTCTCATTGAAGCAGGGTAGTGTTCAGCCTGTGTCAGTACTGTCTCATTGAAGCAGGGTAGTGTTCAGCCTGTGTCAGTACTGTCTCATTGAAGCAGGGTAGTGTTCAGCCTGTGTCAGTACTGTCTCATTGAAGCAGGGTAGTGTTCAGCCTGTGTCAGTACTGTCTCATTGAAGCAGGGTAGTGTTCAGCCTGTGTCAGTACTGTCTCATTGAAGCAGGGTAGTGTTCAGCCTGTGTCAGTACTGTCTCATTGAAGCAGGGTAGTGTTCAGCCTGTGTCAGTACTGTCTCATTGAAGCAGGGTAGTGTTCAGCCTGTGTCAGTACTGTCTCATTGAAGCAGGGTAGTGTTCAGCCTGTGTCAGTACTGTCTCATTGAAGCAGGGTAGTGTTCAGCCTGTGTCAATACTGTCTCATTGCTTCAAGCAGGGTAGTGTTCAGCCTGTGTCAGTACTGTCTCATTGAAGCAGGGTAGTGTTCAGCCTGTGTCAGTACTGTCTCATTGAAGCAGGGTAGTGTTCATCCTGTGTCAGTACTGTCTCATTGAAGCAGGTTAGTGTTCAGCCTGTGTCAGTACTGTCTCATTGAAGCAGGGTAGTGTTCAGCCTGTGTCAGTACTGTCTCATTGAAGCAGGGTAGTGTTCAGCCTGTGTCAGTACTGTCTCATTGAAGCAGGGTAGTGTTCAGCCTGTGTCAGTACTGTCTCATTGAAGCAGGGTAGTGTTCAGCCTGTGTCAGTACTGTCTCATTGAAGCAGGGTAGTGTTCAGCCTGTGTCAGTACTGTCTCATTGAAGCAGGGTAGTGTTCAGCCTGTGTCAGTACTGTCTCATTGAAGCAGGGTAGTGTTCAGCCTGTGTCAGTACTGTCTCATTGAAGCAGGTTAGTGTTCATCCTGTGTCAGTACTGTCTCATTGAAGCAGGGTAGTGTTCAGCCTGTGTCAGTACTGTCTCATTGAAGCAGGGTAGTGTTCAGCCTGTGTCAGTACTGTCTCATTGAAGCAGGGTAGTGTTCAGCCTGTGTCAGTACTGTCTCATTGAAGCAGGGTAGTGTTCAGCCTGTGTCAGTACTGTCTCATTGAAGCAGGGTAGTGTTCAGCCTGTGTCAGTACTGTCTCATTGAAGCAGGGTAGTGTTCAGCCTGTGTCAGTACTGTCTCATTGAAGCAGGGTAGTGTTCAGCCTGTGTCAGTACTGTCTCATTGAAGCAGGGTAGTGTTCAGCCTATGTCAGTACTTTCTCATTGAAGCAGGGTAGTGTTCAGCCTGTGTCAGTACTGTCTCATTGAAGCAGGGTAGTGTTCAGCCTGTGTCAGTACTTTCTCATTGAAGCAGGGTAGTGTTCATCCTGTGTCAGTACTGTCTCATTGAAGCAGGGTAGTGTTCAGCCTCTGTCAGTACTGTCTCATTACATGCAGGAGTGTAGTGTTCAGCCTGTGTCAGTACTGTCTCATTGAAGCAGGGAAGTGTTCAGCCTGTGTCAGTACTGTCTCATTGAAGCAGGGTAGTGTTCAGCCTGTGTCATTACTGTCTCATTACTTGAAGCAGGGTAGTGTTCAGCCTGTGTCAGTACTGTCTCATTGAAGCAGGGTAGTGTTCAGCCTGTGTCAGTGCTGTCTTATTGAAGCAGGGTAGTGTTCAGCCTGTGTCATTACTGTCTCATTACTTGAAGCAGGGTAGTGTTCAGCCTGTTTCAGTGCTGTCTTATTGAAGCAGGGTAGTGTTCAGCCTGTGTCAGTACTGTCTCATTGAAGCAGGGTAGTGTTCAGCCTGTGTCAGTACTGTCTCATTGAAGCAGGGTAGTGTTCAGTCTGTGTCAGTACTGTCTCATTGAAGCAGGGTAGTGTTCAGCCTGTGTCAGTACTGTCTCATTGAAGCAGGGTAGTGTTCAGCCTGTGTCAGTACTGTCTCATTGAAGCAGGGTAGTGTTCATCCTGTGTCAGTACTGTCTCATTGAAGCAGGGTAGTGTTCAGCCTGTGTCAGTACTGTCTCATTGAAGCAGGGTAGTGTTCAGCCTGTGTCAGTACTGTCTCATTGAAGCAGGGTAGTGTTCAGCCTGTGTCAGTACTGTCTCATTGAAGCAGGGTAGTGTTCAGCCTGTGTCATTACTGTCTCATTACTTGAAGCAGGGTAGTGTTCAGCCTGGGTCAGTACTGTCTCATTGAAGCAGGGTAGTGTTCAGCCTGTGTCAGTACTGTCTCATTGAAGCAGGGTAGTGTTCAGCCTGTGTCAGTACTTTCTCATTGAAGCAGGGTAGTGTTCAGCCTGTGTCAGTACTGTCTCATTGAAGCAGGGTAGTGTTCAGCCTGTGTCAGTACTGTCTCATTGAAGCAGGGTAGTGTTCAGTCTGTGTCAGTACTGTCTCATTGAAGCAGGGTAGTGTTCAGCCTGTGTCAGTACTGTCCCATTGAAGCAGGGTAGTGTTCAGCCTGTGTCAGTACTGTCTCATTACTTGAAGCAGGGTAGTGTTCAGCCTGTGTCAGTACTGTCTCATTGAGGCAGGGTAGTGTTCATCCTGTGTCAGTACTGTCTCATTGAAGCAGGGTAGTGTTCAGCCTGTGTCAGTACTTTCTCATTGAAGCAGGGTAGTGTTCAGCCTGTGTCAGTACTGTCTCATTGAAGCAGGGTAGTGTTCATTCTGTGTCAGTACTGTCTCATTGAAGCAGTGTAGTGTTCATCCTGTGTCAGTACTGTCTCATTGAAGCAGGGTAGTGTTCGTCCTGTGTCAGTACTGTCTCATTGAAGCAGGGTAGTGTTCAGCCTGTGTCAGTACTGTCTCATTGAAGCAGGGTTGTGTTCAGCCTGTGTCAGTACTGTCTCATTGAAGCAGGGTAGTGTTCAGCCTCTGTCAGTACTGTCTCATTGAAGCAGGGTAGTGTTCAGCCTGTGTCAGTACTGTCTCATTGAAGCAGGGTAGTGTTCAGCCTGTGTCAGTACTTTCTCATTGAAGCAGGGTAGTGTTCAGCCTGTGTCAGTACTGTCTCATTGAAGCAGGGTAGTGTTCAGCCTGTGTCAGTACTGTCTCATTGAAGCAGGGTAGTGTTCAGCCTGTGTCAGTACTGTCTCATTGAAGCAGGGTAATGTTCAGCCTGAGTCAGTACTGTCTCATTGAAGCAGGGTAGTGTTCAGCCTGTGTCAGTACTGTCTCATTGAAGCAGGGTAGTGTTCAGCCTGTGTCAGTACTGTCTCATTGCTTCAAGCAGGGTAGTGTTCAGCCTGTGTCAGTACTGTCTCATTGAAGCAGGGTAGTGTTCAGCCTGTGTCAGTACTGTCTCATTGAAGCAGGGTAGTGTTCAGCCTGTGTCAGTACTGTCTCATTGAAGCAGGGTAGTGTTCAGCCTGTGTCTGTACTGTCTCATTGAAGCAGGGTAGTGTTCAGCCTGTGTCAGTACTGTCCCATTGAAGCAGGGTAGTGTTCATCCTGTGTCAGTACTGTCCCATTGAAGCAGGGTAGTGTTCAGCCTGTGTCAGTACTGTCTCATTACATACAGGAGTGTGCATGACTGGAGAATCAGACCCACTGAACAAAGAGATCCACCTTAAAGTTCAATTTTACAACAACAGGGGGTTAGACTGGAGAATAGTAATGTAACCTTTGCCTCTGGAAGCACTGCAATTGTGTCGTTCTGCTGTGTATTGAAGGGGTAGTGTACAGTATAGTGTGATTCTGCAGTTCTGCTATGTATTGAAGGGGTAGTGTACAGTATAGTGTGATTCTGCAGTTCTGCTGTGTATTGAAGGGGTAGTGTACAGTATAGTGTGATTCTGCAGTTCTGCTGTGTATTGAAGAGGGATAGTGTACAGTATAGTCTGTGTCATAACACTGCTCCATTACTGCAGTGGGCGTTGTGTGTTATACCATCTTATCTGGCAGCTGCAGAGCCAGTCTGACACATTTATCTCAGTGGAGCAGCGGTCTGGCCCTGTGATGAATATGAATACAGGAGTCTGGCTGTGGGTGTGCAGTACTTCACAGTGCAATCATGACAGGAGTCTACATGGGGTCTGGCTTGTTATTGTCACACAGCTACAACTAACAGAGCTTGTGTTATGAAGATGAGATTCCCAGGGAGGACTGGTCTCATTGTCTTGAATTTGCTACCAGCTGTTTCTACACAGAAGAGACAACCTGCTATTTCTAACATGAATATAATTTAATAGGAAGATCCACTGAGATGCAAGATCACAAGTTCAGAGATGTCCTGGCCTTGTGTTTATGGGAAGGGGAATTGTTGTTCAATTTGCCTGTTCAGTCACCTCTCACTAACAGTGCACTGGTTCTTTGGTTGAGTTCCGGACCAGTGCGTTTAATAAACCAGCGTTCACAGCTGGATGTTTAGTGTAGAGCTCCCAGGGTCACAGCTTATAGCTCATATCTCATAGCTGGATGTTTAGTGTAGAGCTCCCAGGGTCACAGCTTATAGCTCATATCTCATGGCTGGATGTTTAGTGTAGAAGTCCCAGGGTCACAGCTTATAGCTCATATCTCATAGCTGGATGTTTAGTGTAGAAGTCCCAGGGTCACAGCTTATAGCTCATATCTCATAGCTGGATGTTTAGTGTAGAAGTCCCAGGATCACAGCTTATAGCTCATATCTCATAGTTGGATGTTTAGTGTAGAAGTCCCAGGATCACAGCTTATAGCTCATTTCTCATAGCTGGATGTTTAGTGTAGAAGTCCCAGGGTCACAGCTTATAGCTCATATCTCATAGCTGGATGTTTAGTGTAGAAGTCCCAGGGTCACAGCTTATAGCTCATATCTCATAGCTGGATGTTTAGTGTAGAAGTCCCAGGGTCACAGCTTATAGCTCATATCTCATAGCTGTGCGCTGCTTCTTCTTCTACTAGGGTACTGTTTGAGTAAATGCTTGTTTGTTTCTAATTGCCAGTGTTTTGTTTTTCAGATGGCAGCTCTGTTGTTGGCTCTGATCAGCCCCTCATTGCCTCTCCTGGTGAAGATGTCATCCTCCCCTGTCACATCACCCCCAGTCTTAGTGCTGTGGACATGGAAGTGAGGTGGTTTAGACAGAAATTCAAGATCCCAGTTCATTTATATGAAGATCGAAGGGATCGCACAGATGTTCAGGACATTGACTATCGGGGCCGCACTGCTCTCTCTAGATTGGGGCTGCAGGAAGGCATTCTCTCTCTGAATCTGAGAAACCTCCGTCACACTGATAGCGGGGTCTATTCCTGCTATGCCACTGATGGAGTCTGGTATGGACAAGGAAAGACTGAACTGATAGTCAGAGGTCAGTGCTGAATTGCAATGTGTTTTCATCTGAAATAACACCTCCATATCCTGGAGACCTGGATGGTGAGTCTATCAGTGTGTGTCTCACTGTCTCTATTCCATAACAGCTCTGGGGACCCAGCCCTCAATCTCTATGGACTCTACACAAGGAGAGCAGACCCGGCTGGTGTGCAGATCAGAGGGGTGGGACCCTGAACCTGAAGTGATCTGGAGAGACAGGGATGGAAACAATGTGACATCAATGTCCAACACAACAGTGCAGAGGGACAGTCAGGGGCTCCTCAGTGTCAGCAGCTACATCAAAATCAAACAGCAGTCCAACGTGTTCTCCTGTCTGGTTAGAAGTAAAACACCAAAACCAGACTGGGAATCCAAACTCCACATATCCAGTGAGTATCACATGTTTGTGGATTGAGCCTGACTGACACTGACCATAGATTACAGTCATCATGATGGGGCATCAATATCTGAATCAAACACGAACTAGTGGACCAGTCAATATCTGAATCAAACACATGAACTAGTGGACCAGTCAATATCTGAATCAAACACATGAACTAGTGGACCAGTCAATATCTGAATCAAACACATGAACTAGTGGACCAGTCAATATCTGAATCAAACACATGAACTAGTGGACCAGTCAATATCTGAATCAAACACATGAACTAGTGGACCAGTCAATATCTGAATCAAACACATGAACTAGTGGGCCAGTCAATATCTGAATCAAACATATTTGTGGGGGGGGGGGGGTTATGGGCAGTCCTCCATTTTCGCTCTCAGGGGTGTTGGGAGGGGTGTGTGGATTGCTCACTATGAGGGGTGTGGTTCAGTGTTGGGAGGGGTGTGTGGAATGCTCACTATGAGGGGGTGTGGTTCAGTGTTGGGAGGGGTGTGTGGAATGCTCACTATGAGGGGTGTGGCTCAGTGTTAGGAGGGGTGTGTGGAATGCTCACTATGAGGGGTGTGTGGAATGCTCACTATGAGGGGGTGTGGCTCAGTGTTGGGAGGGGTGTGTGGAATGCTCACTATGAGGGGTGTGGTCAGTGTTGGGAGGGGTGTGTGGAATGCTCACTATGAGGGGTGTGGTCAGTGTTGGGAGGGGTGTGTGGAATGCTCACTATGAGGGGGTGTGGTCAGTGTTGGGAGGGGTGTGTGGAATGCTCACTATGAGGGGGTGTGGCTCAGTGTTGTGAGGGGTGTGTGGAATGCTCACTATGAGGGGGTGTGGCTCAGTGTTGGGAGGGGTGTGTGGAATGCTCACTATGAGGGGGTGTGGTCAGTGTTGGGAGGGGTGTGTGGAATGCTCACTATGAGGGGTGTGGTCAGTGTTGGGAGGGGTGTGTGGAATGCTCACTATGAGGGGTGTGGTCAGTGTTGGGAGGGGTGTGTGGATTGCTCACTATGAGGGGTGTGGCTCAGTGTTGGGAGGGGTGTGTGGAATGCTCACTATGAGGGGGTGTGGCTCAGTGTTGGGAGGGGTGTGTGGAATGCTCACTATGAGGGGGTGTGGTCAGTGTTGGGAGGGGTGTGTGGAATGCTCACTATGAGGGGTGTGGTCAGTGTTGGGAGGGGTGTGTGGAATGCTCACTATGAGGGGTGTGGTCAGTGTTGGGGGGGGGTGTGGAATGCTCACTATGGTGGGTGTGGTCAATGTTGTGTTTGTTCCAGTGTGTTGAGCTGCTGTGTTGTTTTCCAGGTGATTTTTTCCCAGGAGTCTCTGGATGGATGGTGGCTTTCTTCTTGACTTTAGCTCTCAGTATTGGAGCCATTCCTCTGCTGGTGATACAATGGAGAAGAATGGATGGTATGAACTTTATCATTATCATGAGGCATTTCATATAGCTCTGTGCATTTTAAACATGTCAAACAGGTTTACAATAATATGGACTGTTCTGTTTTACTTCTAGCCATGGAGAGAAAGCTTGAGCCTATGGGTAAGTAAAGCACTTAATGAAGAGATGCTGAAAACCCATTCCAGGTTTCTGCAGCAGTATCTTAAACTACCACACCCATGAATAAAGACATCCCTGGACCGGAAATCCAACTCACTAGAAATGATTATAAATAATAAGTAAATAATAATAAATATAATTGTTTTTATACATTGCAATTGTTATTTTATTGTTTCCAGGACCCTCTTGTAAATGAGACCTGATTAAATAAATTAATAAATTTAATCTCCTGGTTAAATCAGTTAATCTATTCAAATTTAAATTTAAAAAAGTTGAGGGTTTTTTTGGACATAAAGGTTTAGGAATATAAATATTTCCTTATGCAGGGATGTTGAAAATTGTAGCAATTTTAGTTTGTATGTTTCATATACTTTGCAGACAGCAGATTCATTTTCACATGGACATCCTGTTCATTTAACTAGTTGTGTTTTTCATACTGCAATTTAATCTGTACTGGAGCTGAAATAATGACACACTGTTCTGTCTGATTCATTTTAATCTGTACTGGAGCTGAAATAACCACACACTGTTCTGTCTGATTCATTTTAATCTGTACTGGAGCTGAAATAATCACACACTGTTCTGTCTGATTCATTTTAATCTGTACTGGAGCTGAAATAATCACACACTGTTCTGTCTGATTCATTTTAATCTGTACTGGAGCTGAAATAACCACACACTGTTCTGTCTGATTCATTTTTTTAGCTGCTAAGTGCCTTCGTAAGGAACTTGGTAAGAATTGTTTGTCTAACTTTATTTTCAGAATTACCAGAAAACTTTCTATCCTTCTATCTGTCTTTGTTTTGTCAGCATGAGGAAGCTGGGGGTGGGGTATGTTATTTTGCTATGCTGATTGTACTTTAGTGTGAGTTCACTTGCCTGTGTGTTTATGCTACACATGATAACATTGTATCCAGCACCTCAGTGGTTATGAGCAGAGCAGAGCAGTGAGTTCATAGCCAGGTAACCCCACTGCAGGGACCTAATCCTGATTCAATGTGCAAACTGGAGAGTGTCCACACTGCATCCTGCCATGTCCCCCGTGCTGTGATTCTGAACAGAGCACATGCTGGACTCTGATCTGGTTACCACTGGCCAGTACATGGACAGGGTTAACAAATCAAGAGAGACTGTCCTCCCCTTTAAATCAAGAGAGACTGACCTCCCCTTTAAATCAAGAGAGACTGACCTCCCCTTTAAATCAAGAGAGACTGACCTCCCCTTTAAATCAAGAGAGACTGACCTCCCCTTTAAATCAAGAGAGACTGACCTCCCCTTTAAATCAAGAGAGACTGACCTCCCCTTTAAATCAAGAGAGACTGACCTCCCCTTTAATGTAGAAAACAAGCGTTTCCTGGGATTGTCAATCATATTACAATAAGCTTTCTTTATTTCCATTATAACAAACATCCCCATAACTGTACAATATGGACCATTTCTTTACTGGACCTGCTTAAGGATATCTCATGTCAGTCACAGTTAGATTAGCTGCTTAATACACAGTGTGATCTATTATTCAGTGTTATTCAATAGATGATTTTAGACCTCCATCTTCAGAATGTAACCCAGCTCTCTTCTTTTCACAGAGTCTATGAGACCGGTCCCTAAATCAGGTATGTAGAGTGTGTGGAAATCCACAGCCTGTCTCACCCCAGCACAGCCCTGCCGGTTAGTGTGTGCTGCACATCTTCTGAACTGTAGAAAGTACAGGAGGAGTGATTGTAAAGTAATGCTCTCTTTATTTCTGTGTTCTAGAATGGAAGTGGATCCTCAGCTCAGCAGGTATGTGTCTCTTCAATATGTGTGTATATATGTGTGTGTGTGTGTGTGTGTGTGTGTGTGTGTGTGTGTGTTCATACGCCCCTCTCTCCTCTCCCTCTTCCACCCCTGTCCTCTCTCTGCTTCTCTCTCTCCCCCTGCAGTTTCCTTCTCTTTTCTCCTCTCCTATTATCCCTGCTGACATGTGTAATAATATTTGTGTTTTATGTTACTTGGTACAAGCATTCTTTAACACAAATCATCAGTATGAGAATCTGGAGCCTGTCTGTCTGCATGTAGATACACTCCTCCCTCCCCCTTCCTTCTTCCTCCCTTTCATTCTCTCCATTCCCCTCCTCTTCCTCTCTCTCTTCTCTTCCCTCCCTGTCTCTTTCCCCTTCTCACCCTCTTCCCCCTCCTTCCCCCTGCCCCTCCCCTCTGATTGTATTGTCAGTGAGGATGCATATCCCAGGTGTCATGCACAGTATACACTACAGGTCCCCTCTCCCCCTGCCCCTCTCCTCTGATTGTATTCTCAGTGAGGATGCATATCCCAGGTGTCATGCACAGTATACACTACAGGTCCACTCTCCCCCTGCCCCTCCCCTCTGATTGTATTGTCAGTGGTGATGCATATCCCAGGTGACATGCACAGTATACACTACAGGTCCCCTCTCCCCTGCCCCTCCCCTCTGATTGTATTGTCAGTGAGGATGCATATCCCAGGTGACATGCACAGTATACACTACAGGTCCACTCTCCCCCTGCCCCTCCCCTCTGATTGTATTGTCAGTGAGGATGCATATCCCAGGTGACATGCACAGTATACACTACAGGTCCACTCTCCCCCTGCCCCTCCCCTCTGATTGTATTGTCAGTGAGGATGCATATCCCAGGTGTCATGCACAGTATACACTACAGGTCCACTCTCCCCCTGCCCCTCCCCTCTGATTGTATTGTCAGTGGTGATGCATATCCCAGGTGACATGCACAGTATACACTACAGGTCCACTCTCCCCCTGCACCTCCCCTCTGATTGTATTGTCAGTGGTGATGCATATCCCAGGTGACATGCACAGTATACACTACAGGTCCACTCTCCCCCTGCCCCTCCCCTCTGATTGTATTGTCAGTGAGGATGCATATCCCAGGTGACATGCACAGTATACGCTACAGGTCCACTCTCCCCCTGCCCCTCCCCTCTGATTATTATTATTATTATTATTATTATTATTATTATTATTATTATTATTATTTATTTCTTAGCAGACGCCCTTATCCAGGGCAACTTAAAATCGTAAGCAAATACATTTCAAGTGTTACAATACAAGTAATACAATAAGAGCAAGAAATACAATAACTTTTGTTCAAGCAAAGTACAAGTGTGACAAACCACAATTCAATAATACAGCAGATAATAGTGATAGTTACTTCAGGATATGATTAAATAGTGATAGTTACATCAGGATATGATTAAATACAAAGTACTACAGGTTAAACACTTGGCAGATTACAGTATTCTGAAGTACAGGATTAAATGCAGTAAAATAGGGGGCAGATAAGAGCAAAATAAAGCACATTTACATGAAGGGTGATAGTGTCCCAGGATACAAACAGAGGAGTTCTACAGGTGCTGTTTGAAGAGGTGAGTCTTAAGGAGGCGCCGGAATGTGGTCAGGAGGATGCATATCCCAGGTGTCATGCACAGTATACACTACAGGTCCACTCTCCCCCTGCCCCTCCCCTCTGATTGTATTGTCAGTGAGGATGCATATCCCAGGTGACATGCACAGTATACACTACAGGTCCACTCTCCCCCTGCCCCTCTCCTCTGATTGTATTGTCAGTGAGGATGCATATCCCAGGTGACATGCACAGTATACACTACAGGTCCACTCTCCCCGTGCCCCTCCCCTCTGATTGTATTGTCAGTGGTGATGCATATCCCAGGTGACATGCACAGTATACACTACAGGTCCACTCTCCCCCTGCCCCTCCCCTCTGATTGTATTGTCAGTGAGGATGCATATCCCAGGTGACATGCACAGTATACACTACAGGTCCACTCTCCCCCTGCCCCTCCCCTCTGATTGTATTGTCAGTGGTGATGCATATCCCAGGTGACATGCACAGTATACACTACAGGTCCACTCTCCCCCTGCCCCTCCCCTCTGATTGTATTGTCAGTGGTGATGCATATCCCAGGTGACATGCACAGTATACACTACAGGTCCACTCTCCCCGTGCCCCTCCCCTCTGATTGTATTGTCAGTGGTGATGCATATCCCAGGTGACATGCACAGTATACGCTACAGGTCCACTCTCCCCCTGGGTTCCCCCTCCACCTTCCTCCCTTTCCCTCACTATCTGATTATGATGAAATTTGGTACAAAATCTGGAGCCTGTCTGACCCTCCCTGCCTCTCCTTTATTCTATTCTCCTCTCCTCACCTCTCTCTCCTATGCTCTCCTTTCTTCTGCCTCCCTTTCTCCACTGTCCCCCTCTCTTTCTCCCTTTCTCTCTTCCTCTCTCAGATGACAGGTAAATACTCCCTCTCTCCTCCTTCCCTCTCTCCCTTCTCCCACTATCCTGTCCCACTCTCCACACTATCTCTCCTCTATTCCTCTCTATCCCTCTCTTCTCCCTTACCTCTTTAAATATTCTCCCCTGACCTCTCCCTCTTTTCTTTTCTCTTCCCCATTTTCTCTCTCACTTCCCTCTCTTCCCCTTCTCTCACTTCCTCTGTCCCTCCCCTCTCTCACCCTCTCTTTCTCTCCCATTGACATTGTTGAACACAAATTATCTCTGGAGTCTATGTGTAGATACATGTGCACCTCTCTCTCTTACACGCCTCCCCCACCTCCAGTCCTCAATTTTCCTCAGCTATACTTTAACACTAATTAGAGAGTATCAGCCTGTCTTCCTGTCTCTCTTCTCACCCTCTCACTCTATTCCTCTTTTCCCTCTATCTCACCTCTCACTCTCATCGCCATGTCATTGCTTCCCCATTTACTCTTTGTCTTCCTGCCCTCTCCATCTCTTTCTCTCACATTCCCCATCTCTTCTCCTTCCCCTCTTATCCCTCTCCTTTCCTCTCTTCCACTCTGCCTTTCTCCTCCCTTTCCCTTTCTACCCATTTCCTCCTCATAGCCTTTCACCTCTCCATCTCTATCCCTCTCTTTTAGCCTCCCCCTCTGTAGATGTACAGCAGGTCGTGTTGCTCTCTAGCTCTGTTCCTATTATTATTATTATTATTATTATTATTATTTCCTATTTCTGTGACTCTGGACTCTGATACAGCACAGCCCTGACTCTCCCTCCTCTCTCCCTCTTCCACTGTGACGGGACCCTGATACAGCACAGCCCTGACTCTCCCTCCTCTCTCCCTCTTCCACTGTGACGGGACCCTGATACAGCACAGCCCTGACTCTCACTCCTCTCTCCCTCTCTGCTCCACAGTTGATGTGACTCTGGACCCTGATACAGCACAGCCCGAGCTCACCCTGTCTGCGGAGTGGAAACAAGTGAGACGGGGAGAGACATGGCAGGATCTCCCTCATAATCCAGAGAGATTTGATTACTGGTCCTGTGTGCTGGGCAGGGAGGGCTTCACCTCAGGGAGACACTACTGGCAGGTGAAGGTGCAGGGGAATCAATGGTGGAGATTAGGAGTCAGCAGAGGGTCTGCCCCGAGGAAGGGGGAGTTCAGCACAACCCCCCAGCAGGGTTACTGGGCTGTGTGGTGGGGGAGTGGAGTGGATGAGTTCACTGCTCTCACTGACCCCCGGACCCCCCTCCCCCTGAGCCTGAAGCCCCAGAAGCTGGGGGTGTATCTGGATTATGAGGAAAGGCGGCTCTCGTTTTACAATGTGGAGACCAGATCTCACATCTACACTTTCACTGATATGGAGTTCAATCCCAATGATAAACTCTATCCATTCTTCTATACTTACAGTAATACAGACCTTGTGCTCGAGTCCCCTAACCCTAACCCTGAGCCTGTCAGTGCTGCAGATTAAACACACACTGCTGTCTGTCCTCTTCACTTTCACTGACACTCTCTCTGCACTCTTCTGGGCTGATGATAAGAAATCCTCTCTTCCACCTTCTTACTCTGAGCCCCTCCTCTTTATTTCTCTACACCTCTACTACTCTCCTGCCCTGTATCCCTCCTTCTTTCTCCTCCACCTCTCTCCGTCTCCAGATCCCTCTCTCTCCTCTTCTGCTGTCCTCTCTCCCCTCTCTGTTGGCTCTCCTCTCTCCTCTCCATCCTGCCATCTCCTCTCCCTCTCACCACCATGCCCTCTACTCTCTCCCTCTCCTCCCTGCCTTCTCTACTCTCCCTCTCCTCCCTGCCCTCTCTCCTCTCCTCTCCCCTCTTTTAATATTGTCATATAGCCAGGGAATCTAGGTCACGGGAGAGAGCAGTCTTTTGCTACCTTTACACCTGCACACCCGAGCCGAGCCGGTGACGAGTCGAGCCAACCTGGTACGGCTCGGGTAGCTTGAGTTGCGTTTACACTAGAGAAAGGCGAGCCGAGCTGAGAGACGTCACACATAATGAACGTGCTGAGTCGATTACATTAAATGTCACAGACTGCAAAAATAGAACAAAGCATTCATTTAATAAAATCTTTTTTTACCATGGATTTATTATTATTATTATTGCAGAGAAGTACTGAAAATGTGTGGTGGGGGGGAGGCGTACCTAAACAAAGGAAGCAAAGACGGGGGACCATATTAAACGTATACATAATAACGTGCTCGGGAATATAATGCTCCTACAGCATGTCCCCCAATTCCCTATACAAGTGCAATATTTCTATAGTAAATACAGTACCGGTGTTCAAACTGTAAACAACTTCTCAGTGTAACTTCCGTTTCTGTCTCTCCCTTTTGATACAGTATCTGAACTGAAGAAAAGATGCGCTGGCACTTTATAACACAGACATCTTATTCAGCATTCATTTTATAACTAAGTAAATATTAGGTCTGTAACGTGGTTATCTTTCCTAATCTATTAACTTTTTTGCTGCGAGAGGAGCTGCAGCTTTCTCCGGGAGATGAGACACTTCAGCCTGCTTTGGCCCCGAGCCAGATTCAGATATGTTGCAGGGCTGGAGTTTCACAGCTTGGTTCCGGCTCGGCTTGGTTATTTGCTAGTGTAAATACTCCCGTCACGGTACGGGTGTGCTAGTGTAAACGGGGTATTAGTTAGAGTAAAATTGACTCACAGACTGAGAGAGAGGAGCTCAGAGGAAGAACTTAAACACCAGCTCCAATGAAACCAGCGAAAACACCCCAATAATTCAACATACTTGGAAGAAAACTGAAATATTGTTTAAGGAACTCTATTAACCTACATCTCTGCTGAAGAAAGTGGAAGTTAACAATCAATGAGTTAATGATGGGCTGAGTTGTCTGACCAAGAAAGGACATCTCAATGTGAAGAGGGTTTTTCTTATTGAACAAAGACCTGAACAGGACAACGGCCAAAGTCATCACCCCAGGAATCAACACTGTGAATCAAATTGAGTATTCAACATGAAACTAGAAGATTAGAAAAGAGTCACTGAAGAGATACTTGGGGAATGGAATGAATGCATGTTTGCAGAAAGGCTGGTTCTTGTGAAATATAAAGGGGTGTACGATATCTAGCACATTGTTTCAACTAACAAAGGGGCTGGAATAACATTGTATGGGAGTGATTTTACAAGTATACAGAGGGAGGATCAATAGCAATCCAAGAGATTGAGTGAAGGGGCTGGAATAATATTACATGGGAGTGATTTAACAAGTATACAGAGGGAGGGTCAATAGCGATCTAAGAGATTGAGTGAAGGGGCTGGAATAATATTACATGGGAGTGATTTAACAAGTATACAGAGGGAGGGTCAATAGCGATCCAAGAGACTGAGTGAAGGGGCTGGAATAATATTACATGGGAGTGATTTAACAAGTATACAGAGGGAGGATCAATAGCGATCCAAGAGATTGAGTGAAGGGGCTGGAATAATATTACATGGGAGTGATTTAACAAGTATACAGAGGGAGGATCAATAGCGATCCAAGAGATTGAGTGAAGGGGCTGGAATAAATAAGAACAAGTGAAGTGGGGTTAAGTTTCTGTTCCGTGGATTCTAATTAAAATAAATATAATTAACAACAGATTGATGAATAATGAATTACGATCTCTTAATATCTTAATCAGATTTCACTGAAATGTATATTTTAATATTTACTGATTGGGTATTCACTCAAACAGTTATCCTGTTTGGATATTCATATTACTTGATTATTGATTTAAGAATATTGCTCATCCTATATAAAAAAATTCTAGACAATAGATGAATGCATAGATGTATACAAGATATAAAGGTGATGTAGATGAATGCATTATTTTCCATGTAATCAATATTTACACTGAAGCTGAGATGTTCCCTGAATATTATTCATTGCTAAACTGATTTCTGCTATTTTGATATGAATCTTCTGTTCTGTTTTTGTAGCGTATCCATTTTCTATCTTTCTTGATAAAAATGTATACAAGATATAAAGGTGTTGTGTGATTTACTGCTCAATTGTTTACCTCGGCAATCTTGAACTCATGAAAAGGAAGACATTTATGACAGCTAATTCAATTAGACCATTACAAATACTGTATGAATGAATCATATCCTTAAAGTGTACATTTTACTTGTGATTCTTCCCACATAACTCTCAACAATAAAGACGCTGTTGGGTCCATGAGCAGATTCTTCACAGAGACACAATGGAACAGCTTGCTGTACGAGTTACAAAACCAAGATAAAATGAGAGCTACACACATGCCATTCAAGAAGATACATAATGACAACATTGTTAATTACAAGTAATCCAGTATCTCCCTAAAATTTAATAGCATCAATAAGAGGGCTTTGCTATATTTGTTATTTAACATTTTTCACTATTTTATTTTTGTAGTGTTGTAAAGGGTAGCATCAGATTCATCGTGTGTAAAGACTTTCTTCCAAATCAGCTTTGTGTAGTGGGGTTCATTATTCTGTTTAGTCTGTATTAATACTAGTAATAATAATAAAATTAGTTTTGAATGCCCTTTGAACTGTAACTCTTATGTGTAAATATTATATGACAAAGTGTGTGTTAGAAGTTAAGATTCCAGCCCTGGATGTTTTGGGTGTATTTGTGGTGGTGGGTGGCAGGGATTGGGTTAATTCCTATCCCTGCCAAATACATGTGCAGAATGTGGCCAGGTGTTGATTGAATTATTAATTGTCAATCAACCCTGGCCACATGGTATTTAAGTGAGACAGTAGGTCCATTGCTGGAGGAACTGCCTGGGAGAGGGGAGACCACATGGAAGGTCTGTTTGGCGGTTGTGGTTCTTTGCTTTGTTTTTGTAAGTCAGTGAAGGCATTGCTCAGCCTGACTCTTAATGTTTCATTTGTATTTTTGTATAACCCTTTGGTTTGGCCCTGTGCCTATTTGTGTATTGTACTGCCCATGATTTACAGCAGCTCCCATATATGATTCAAGTCCTCCTCTGCTTGTGTATCCAGAGGGTTTGTGTTGTTGGTGTTGGTAGCTGCATGCCCACCTTTGCCAAGCCGTGTTTTAACATAATCTTCAGGTTTGAATGATACCAGCGGCGGAGCGACTAATCTGATGAACAGGAGTGATGACGCTGCTGTTAAGAGCTCTAATTTCTTTAGTGTTTCACAATCACATCCTGAACTATCTTGTTGTAGTACAGTTTCGTCACTTGATTAATGGAACAGGAAAGCATTTTTTGTTGGGTGCTATGTATATAGAGTTCTTTAAGAAAAAGATTAATTCATGAGGCTCATCATTTGCAAATTGTACAATTATCGCCTGTTAAACAAAAAGGTATCAGATCTGCTTCTCAAAGCATCATTCAAACAAGGATCCAACTCGGAAATCACATCTCTTCCCTATGATAAACCTACCAGCACTTCAAGTTGACATGGTTTCATGTTTTTATTTTAAATCGATAGCAGAGTGATTTCCAGGCTGACATGGTTTTTATTTTAAATTGATAGCAGAGTGATTTCCAAGCGGACGTGGTTTTTATTTTAAATCGATAGAGTGATTTCCAAACTGACGTGGTTTTTATTTTAAATCGATAGCAGAGTGATTTCCAGGCTGACATGGTTTTTATTTTAAATCGATAGCAGAGTGATTTCCAAGCGGACATGGTTTTTATTTTAAATCGATAGCAGAGTGATTTCCAAGCTGACGTGGTTTTTATTTTAAATCGATAGCAGAGTGATTTCCAAGCTGACGTGGTTTTTATTTTAAATCGATAGCAAAGTGATTTCCAAGCGGACATGGTTTTTATTTTAAATTGATTTCCAGGCTGACATGGTTTTTATTTTAAATCGATAGCAGAGTGATTTCCAAGCTGACGTGGTTTTTATTTTAAATCGATAGCAGAGTGATTTCCAAGCTGACGTGGTTTTTATTTTAAATTGATTTCCAGGCTGACGTGGTTTTTATTTTAAATCGATAGCAGAGTGATTTCCAAGCTGACGTGGTTTTTATTTTAAATCGATAGCAAAGTGATTTCCAAGCGGACATGGTTTTTATTTTAAATTGATTTCCAGGCAGACATGGTTTTTATTTTAAATCGATAGCAGAGTGATTTCCAAGCGGACGTGGTTTTTATTTTAAATCGATAGCAGAGTGATTTCCAGGCTGACGTGGTTTTTATTTTAAATCGATAGCAGAGTGATTTCCAAGCGGACGTGGTTTTTATTTTAAATCGATAGCAGAGTGATTTTCAAGCTGATGTGGTTTTTATTTTAAATCGATAGCAGAGTGATTTCCAGGCTGACGTGGTTTTTATTTTAAATTGATTTCCAGGCTGACGTGGTTTTTATTTTAAATCGATAGCAGAGTGATTTCCAAGCTGACGTGGTTTTTATTTTAAATTGATTTCCAGGCTGACGTGGTTTTTATTTTAAATCGATAGCAGAGTGATTTCCAAGCTGACGTGGTTTTTATTTTAAATTGATTTCCAGGCTGACGTGGTTTTTATTTTAAATCGATAGCAGAGTGATTTCCAAGCTGACATGGTTTTTATTTTAAATTGATTTCCAGACTGACATGGTTTTTATTTTAAATTGATTTCCAGGCTGACGTGGTTTTTATTTTAAATCAATAGCAGAGTGATTTCCAGGCTGACGTGGTTTTTATTTTAAATTGATTTCCAGGCTGACATGGTTTTTATTTTAAATTGATTTCCAGGCTGACGTGGTTTTTATTTTAAATCGATAGCAGAGTGATTTCCAAGCGGACGTGGTTTTTATTTTAAATCGATAGCAGAGTGATTTCCAGGCTGACGTGGTTTTTATTTTAAATCGATAGCAGTGATTTCAAAGATGACGTGGTTTTTATTTTAAATCGATAGCAGAGTGATTTTCAAGCTGATGTGGTTTTTATTTTAAATCGATAGCAGAGTGATTTCCAGGCTGACGTGGTTTTTATTTTAAATCGATAGCAGAGTGATTTCCAGGCTGACGTGGTTTTTATTTTAAATCGATAGCAGAGTGATTTCCAAGCTGACGTGGTTTTTATTTTAAATTGATTTCCAGGCTGACATGGTTTTTATTTTAAATCGATAGCAGAGTGATTTCCAGGCTGACGTGGTTTTTATTTTAAAATGATTTCCAGGCTGACGTGGTTTTTATTTTAAATCGATAGCAGAGTGATTTCCAGGCTGACGTGGTTTTTATTTTAAATCTATAGCAGAGTGATTTCCAAGCTGACATGGTTTTTATTTTAAATTGATTTCCAAGCTGACGTGGTTTTTATTTTAAATCGATAGAGTGATTTCCAGGCTGACATGGTTTTTATTTTAAATTGATTTCCAGGCTGACATGGTTTTTATTTTAAATCGATAGCAGAGTGATTTCCAGGTTGACATGGTTTTTATTTTAAATTGATTTCCAGGCTGACGTGGTTTTTATTTTAAATCGATAGCAGAGTGATTTCCAGGCTGACGTGGTTTTTATTTTAAATTGATTTCCAGGCTGACATGGTTTTTATTTTAAATTGATTTCCAGGCTGACGTGGTTTTTATTTTAAATCGATAGCAGAGTGATTTCCAGGCTGACATGGTTTTATTTTAAATCGATAGCAGAGTGATTTCCAGGCTGACGTGGTTTTTATTTTAAATTGATTTCCAGGCTGACATGGTTTTTATTTTAAATTGATTTCCAGGCTGACGTGGTTTTTATTTTAAATCGATAGCAGAGTGATTTCCAAGCTGACATGGTTTTTATTTTAAATTGATTTCCAGGCTGACATGGTTTTTATTTTAAATCGATAGCAGAGTGATTTCCAGGTTGACATGGTTTTTATTTTAAATTGATTTCCAGGCTGACGTGGTTTTTATTTTAAATCGATAGCAGAGTGATTTCCAGGCTGACGTGGTTTTTATTTTAAAATGATTTCCAGGCTGACATGGTTTTTATTTTAAATTGATTTCCAGGCTGACGTGGTTTTTATTTTAAATCGATAGCAGAGTGATTTCCAGGCTGACGTGGTTTTTATTTTAAATATATAGAGTGATTTCCAAGCTGACGTGGTTTTTATTTTAAATCGATAGCAGAGTGATTTCCAGGCTGACATGGTTTTATTTTAAATCGATAGCAGAGTGATTTCCAGGCTGACGTGGTTTTTATTTTAAATTGATTTCCAGGCTGACATGGTTTTTATTTTAAATTGATTTCCAGGCTGACGTGGTTTTTATTTTAAATCGATAGCAGAGTGATTTCCAAGCTGACGTGGTTTTTATTTTAAATCGATAGCAGAGTGATTTCCAAGCTGACGTGGTTTTTATTTTAAATCGATAGCAGAGTGATTTCCAGGCTGACGTGGTTTTTATTTTAAATCGATAGCAGAGTGATTTCCAAGCTGACGTGGTTTTTATTTTAAATCGATAGCAGAGTGATTTCCAAGCTGACGTGGTTTTTATTTAAAATCGATAGCAGAGTGATTTCCAAGCTGACGTGGTTTTTATTTTAAATTGATTTCCAGGCTGACGTGGTTTTTATTTTAAATCGATAGCAGAGTGATTTTCAAGCTGATGTGGTTTTTATTTTAAATCGATAGCAGAGTGATTTCCAAGCTAACGTGGTTTTTATTTTAAATTGATTTCCAGGCTGACATGGTTTTTATTTTAAATCGATAGCAGAGTGATTTCCAGGCTGACATGGTTTTTATTTCAAATCGATAGCAGAGTGATTTTCAAGCTGATGTGGTTTTTATTTTAAATCGATAGCAGAGTGATTTCCAGGCTGACATGGTTTTTATTTTAAATCGATAGCAGAGTGATTTTCAAGCTGATGTGGTTTTTATTTTAAATCGATAGCAGAGTGATTTCCAAGCTGACGTGGTTTTTATTTTAAATCGATAGCAGAGTGATTTTTCAAGCTGATGTGGTTTTTATTTTAAATCGATTTCCAGGCTGACATGGTTTTTATTTTAAATCGATAGCAGAGTGATTTCCAAGCTGACGTGGTTTTTATTTTAAATCGATAGCAGAGTGATTTCCAGGCTGACATGGTTTTTATTTTAAATCGATAGCAGAGTGATTTCCAAGCTGACATGGTTTTTATTTTAAATCGATAGAGTGATTTCCAGGCTGACATGGTTTTTATTTTAAATTGATTTCCAGGCTGACATGGTTTTTATTTTAAATCGATAGCAGAGTGATTTCCAAGCTGACGTGGTTTTTATTTTAAATCGATAGCAGAGTGATTTCCAAGCTGACATGGTTTTTATTTTAAATCGATAGCAGAGTGATTTCCAGGTTGACATGGTTTTTATTTTAAATTGATTTCCAGGCTGACATGGTTTTTATTTTAAATTGATTTCCAGGCTGACGTGGTTTTTATTTTAAATCGATAGCAGAGTGATTTCCAGGCTGACGTGGTTTTTATTTTAAATCGATAGCAGAGTGATTTCCAAGCGGACGTGGTTTTTATTTTAAATCGATAGAGTGATTTTCAAGCTGATGTGGTTTTTATTTTAAATCGATAGCAGAGTGATTTCCAAGCGGACGTGGTTTTTATTTTAAATTGATTTCCAAGCTGATGTGGTTTTTATTTTAAATCGATAGCAGAGTGATTTCCAGGCTGACGTGGTTTTTATTTTAAATCGATAGCAGAGTGATTTCCAAGCTGACGTGGTTTTTATTTTAAATTGATTTCCAGGCTGACATGGTTTTTATTTTAAATCGATAGCAGAGTGATTTCCAAGCTGACGTGGTTTTTATTTTAAATCGATAGCAAAGTGATTTCCAAGCGGACATGGTTTTTATTTTAAATTGATTTCCAGGCAGACATGGTTTTTATTTTAAATCGATAGCAGAGTGATTTCCAAGCGGACGTGGTTTTTATTTTAAATCGATAGCAGAGTGATTTCCAGGCTGACGTGGTTTTTATTTTAAATCGATAGCAGAGTGATTTCCAAGCGGACGTGGTTTTTATTTTAAATCGATAGCAGAGTGATTTTCAAGCTGATGTGGTTTTTATTTTAAATCGATAGCAGAGTGATTTCCAGGCTGACGTGGTTTTTATTTTAAATTGATTTCCAGGCTGACGTGGTTTTTATTTTAAATCGATAGCAGAGTGATTTCCAAGCTGACGTGGTTTTTATTTTAAATTGATTTCCAGGCTGACGTGGTTTTTATTTTAAATCGATAGCAGAGTGATTTCCAAGCTGACGTGGTTTTTATTTTAAATTGATTTCCAGGCTGACGTGGTTTTTATTTTAAATCGATAGCAGAGTGATTTCCAAGCTGACATGGTTTTTATTTTAAATTGATTTCCAGACTGACATGGTTTTTATTTTAAATTGATTTCCAGGCTGACGTGGTTTTTATTTTAAATCAATAGCAGAGTGATTTCCAGGCTGACGTGGTTTTTATTTTAAATTGATTTCCAGGCTGACATGGTTTTTATTTTAAATTGATTTCCAGGCTGACGTGGTTTTTATTTTAAATCGATAGCAGAGTGATTTCCAAGCGGACGTGGTTTTTATTTTAAATCGATAGCAGAGTGATTTCCAGGCTGACGTGGTTTTTATTTTAAATCGATAGCAGTGATTTCAAAGATGACGTGGTTTTTATTTTAAATCGATAGCAGAGTGATTTTCAAGCTGATGTGGTTTTTATTTTAAATCGATAGCAGAGTGATTTCCAGGCTGACGTGGTTTTTATTTTAAATCGATAGCAGAGTGATTTCCAGGCTGACGTGGTTTTTATTTTAAATCGATAGCAGAGTGATTTCCAAGCTGACGTGGTTTTTATTTTAAATTGATTTCCAGGCTGACATGGTTTTTATTTTAAATTGATTTCCAGGCTGACGTGGTTTTTATTTTAAATCGATAGCAGAGTGATTTCCAGGCTGACGTGGTTTTTATTTTAAATCGATAGCAGAGTGATTTCCAAGCTGACATGGTTTTTATTTTAAATTGATTTCCAAGCTGACGTGGTTTTTATTTTAAATCGATAGAGTGATTTCCAGGCTGACATGGTTTTTATTTTAAATTGATTTCCAGGCTGACATGGTTTTTATTTTAAATCGATAGCAGAGTGATTTCCAGGTTGACATGGTTTTTATTTTAAATTGATTTCCAGGCTGACATGGTTTTTATTTTAAATTGATTTCCAGGCTGACGTGGTTTTTATTTTAAATCGATAGCAGAGTGATTTCCAAGCTGACATGGTTTTTATTTTAAATTGATTTCCAGGCTGACATGGTTTTTATTTTAAATCGATAGCAGAGTGATTTCCAGGTTGACATGGTTTTTATTTTAAATTGATTTCCAGGCTGACGTGGTTTTTATTTTAAATCGATAGCAGAGTGATTTCCAGGCTGACGTGGTTTTTATTTTAAAATGATTTCCAGGCTGACATGGTTTTTATTTTAAATTGATTTCCAGGCTGACGTGGTTTTTATTTTAAATCGATAGCAGAGTGATTTCCAGGCTGACGTGGTTTTTATTTTAAATAGATAGAGTGATTTCCAAGCTGACGTGGTTTTTATTTTAAATCGATAGCAGAGTGATTTCCAGGCTGACATGGTTTTATTTTAAATCGATAGCAGAGTGATTTCCAGGCTGACGTGGTTTTTATTTTAAATTGATTTCCAGGCTGACATGGTTTTTATTTTAAATTGATTTCCAGGCTGACGTGGTTTTTATTTTAAATCGATAGCAGAGTGATTTCCAGGCTGACGTGGTTTTTATTTTAAATCGATAGCAGAGTGATTTCCAAGCTGACGTGGTTTTTATTTTAAATCGATAGCAGAGTGATTTCCAAGCTGACGTGGTTTTTATTTTAAATCGATAGCAGAGTGATTTCCAGGCTGACGTGGTTTTTATTTTAAATCGATAGCAGAGTGATTTCCAAGCTGACGTGGTTTTTATTTTAAATCGATAGCAGAGTGATTTCCAAGCTGACGTGGTTTTTATTTAAAATCGATAGCAGAGTGATTTCCAAGCTGACGTGGTTTTTATTTTAAATTGATTTCCAGGCTGACGTGGTTTTTATTTTAAATCGATAGCAGAGTGATTTTCAAGCTGATGTGGTTTTTATTTTAAATCGATAGCAGAGTGATTTCCAAGCTAACGTGGTTTTTATTTTAAATTGATTTCCAGGCTGACATGGTTTTTATTTTAAATCGATAGCAGAGTGATTTCCAGGCTGACATGGTTTTTATTTCAAATCGATAGCAGAGTGATTTTCAAGCTGATGTGGTTTTTATTTTAAATCGATAGCAGAGTGATTTCCAGGCTGACATGGTTTTTATTTTAAATCGATAGCAGAGTGATTTTCAAGCTGATGTGGTTTTTATTTTAAATCGATAGCAGAGTGATTTCCAAGCTGACGTGGTTTTTATTTTAAATCGATAGCAGAGTGATTTTTCAAGCTGATGTGGTTTTTATTTTAAATCGATTTCCAGGCTGACATGGTTTTTATTTTAAATCGATAGCAGAGTGATTTCCAAGCTGACGTGGTTTTTATTTTAAATCGATAGCAGAGTGATTTCCAGGCTGACATGGTTTTTATTTTAAATCGATAGCAGAGTGATTTCCAAGCTGACATGGTTTTTATTTTAAATCGATAGAGTGATTTCCAGGCTGACATGGTTTTTATTTTAAATTGATTTCCAGGCTGACATGGTTTTTATTTTAAATCGATAGCAGAGTGATTTCCAAGCTGACGTGGTTTTTATTTTAAATCGATAGCAGAGTGATTTCCAAGCTGACATGGTTTTTATTTTAAATTGAATTCCAGGCTGACATGGTTTTTATTTTAAATCGATAGCAGAGTGATTTCCAGGTTGACATGGTTTTTATTTTAAATTGATTTCCAGGCTGACATGGTTTTTATTTTAAATTGATTTCCAGGCTGACGTGGTTTTTATTTTAAATCGATAGCAGAGTGATTTCCAGGCTGACGTGGTTTTTATTTTAAATCGATAGCAGAGTGATTTCCAAGCGGACGTGGTTTTTATTTTAAATCGATAGCAGAGTGATTTTCAAGCTGATGTGGTTTTTATTTTAAATCGATAGCAGAGTGATTTCCAAGCGGACGTGGTTTTTATTTTAAATTGATTTCCAAGCTGATGTGGTTTTTATTTTAAATCGATAGCAGAGTGATTTCCAGGCTGACGTGGTTTTTATTTTAAATCGATAGCAGAGTGATTTCCAAGCTGACGTGGTTTTTATTTTAAATTGATTTCCAGGCTGACATGGTTTTTATTTTAAATTGATTTCCAGGCTGACGTGGTTTTTATTTTAAATCGATAGCAGAGTGATTTCCAAGCTGACATGGTTTTTATTTTAAATTGATTTCCAGGCTGACATGGTTTTTATTTTAAATCGATAGCAGAGTGATTTCCAGGCTGACGTGGTTTTTATTTTAAAATGATTTCCAGGCTGACATGGTTTTTATTTTAAATTGATTTCCAGGCTGACGTGGTTTTTATTTTAAATCGATAGCAGAGTGATTTCCAGGCTGACGTGGTTTTTATTTTAAATCGATAGAGTGATTTCCAAGCTGACGTGGTTTTTATTTTAAATCGATAGCAGAGTGATTTCCAGGCTGACATGGTTTTATTTTAAATCGATAGCAGAGTGATTTCCAGGCTGACGTGGTTTTTATTTTAAATTGATTTCCAGGCTGACATGGTTTTTATTTTAAATTGATTTCCAGGCTGACGTGGTTTTTATTTTAAATCGATAGCAGAGTGATTTCCAAGCTGACGTGGTTTTTATTTTAAATCGATAGCAGAGTGATTTCCAAGCTGACGTGGTTTTTATTTAAAATCGATAGCAGAGTGATTTCCAAGCTGACGTGGTTTTTATTTTAAATTGATTTCCAGGCTGACGTGGTTTTTATTTTAAATCGATAGCAGAGTGATTTTCAAGCTGATGTGGTTTTTATTTTAAATCGATAGCAGAGTGATTTCCAAGCTAACGTGGTTTTTATTTTAAATTGATTTCCAGGCTGACATGGTTTTTATTTTAAATCGATAGCAGAGTGATTTCCAGGCTGACATGGTTTTTATTTCAAATCGATAGCAGAGTGATTTTCAAGCTGATGTGGTTTTTATTTTAAATCGATAGCAGAGTGATTTCCAGGCTGACATGGTTTTTATTTTAAATCGATAGCAGAGTGATTTTCAAGCTGACGTGGTTTTTATTTTAAATCGATAGCAGAGTGATTTTTCAAGCTGATGTGGTTTTTATTTTAAATCGATTTCCAGGCTGACATGGTTTTTATTTTAAATCGATAGCAGAGTGATTTCCAAGCTGACGTGGTTTTTATTTTAAATCGATAGCAGAGTGATTTCCAGGCTGACATGGTTTTTATTTTAAATCGATAGCAGAGTGATTTCCAAGCTGACATGGTTTTTATTTTAAATCGATAGAGTGATTTCCAGGCTGACATGGTTTTTATTTTAAATTGATTTCCAGGCTGACATGGTTTTTATTTTAAATCGATAGCAGAGTGATTTCCAAGCTGACGTGGTTTTTATTTTAAATCGATAGCAGAGTGATTTCCAAGCTGACATGGTTTTTATTTTAAATTGATTTCCAGGCTGACATGGTTTTTATTTTAAATCGATAGCAGAGTGATTTCCTAGCTGACGTGGTTTTTATTTTAAATCGATAGCAGAGTGATTTCCAAGCTGACATGGTTTTTATTTTAAATTGATTTCCAGGCTGACATGGTTTTTATTTTAAATCGATAGCAGAGTGATTTCCAGGTTGACATGGTTTTTATTTTAAATTGATTTCCAGGCTGACATGGTTTTTATTTTAAATTGATTTCCAGGCTGACGTGGTTTTTATTTTAAATCGATAGCAGAGTGATTTCCAGGCTGACGTGGTTTTTATTTTAAATCGATAGCAGAGTGATTTCCAGGCTGATGTGGTTTTTATTTTAAATCGATAGCAGAGTGATTTCCAGGCTGACGTGGTTTTTATTTTAAATCGATAGCAGAGTGATTTCCAAGCGGACGTGGTTTTTATTTTAAATCGATAGCAGAGTGATTTTCAAGCTGATGTGGTTTTTATTTTAAATCGATAGCAGAGTGATTTCCAAGCGGACGTGGTTTTTATTTTAAATTGATTTCCAAGCTGATGTGGTTTTTATTTTAAATCGATAGCAGAGTGATTTCCAGGCTGACGTGGTTTTTATTTTAAATCGATAGCAGAGTGATTTCCAAGCTGACGTGGTTTTTATTTTAAATTGATTTCCAGGCTGACATGGTTTTTATTTTAAATTGATTTCCAGGCTGACGTGGTTTTTATTTTAAATCGATAGCAGAGTGATTTCCAAGCTGACATGGTTTTTATTTTAAATTGATTTCCAGGCTGACGTGGTTTTTATTTTAAATCGATAGCAGAGTGATTTCCAAGCTGACGTGGTTTTTATTTTAAATCGATAGCAGAGTGATTTCCAGGCTAACATGGTTTTTATTTTAAATCGATAGCAGAGTGATTTCCAAGCTGACGTGGTTTTTATTTTAAATTGATTTCCAGGCTGACATGGTTTTTATTTTAAATTGATTTCCAGGCTGACGTGGTTTTTATTTTAAATCGATAGCAGAGTGATTTCCAGGCTGACGTGGTTTTTATTTTAAATCGATAGCAGAGTGATTTCCAGGCTGACGTGGTTTTTATTTTAAATCGATAGCAGAGTGATTTCCAGGCTGACGTGGTTTTTATTTTAAATCTATAGCAGAGTGATTTCCAAGCTGACGTGGTTTTTATTTTAAATTGATTTCCAGGCTGACGTGGTTTTTATTTTAAATCGATAGCAGAGTGATTTCCAGGCTGACGTGGTTTTTATTTTAAATCGATAGCAGAGTGATTTCCAAGCTGACGTGGTTTTTATTTTAAATTGATTTCCAGGCTGACGTGGTTTTTATTTTAAATCGATAGCAGAGTGATTTCCAGGCTGACGTGGTTTTTATTTTAAATCGATAGCAGAGTGATTTCCAGGCTGACGTGGTTTTTATTTTAAATCGATAGCAGAGTGATTTCCAAGCTGACGTGGTTTTTATTTAAAATCGATAGCAGAGTGATTTCCAAGCTGACGTGGTTTTTATTTTAAATTGATTTCCAGGCTGACGTGGTTTTTATTTTAAATCGATAGCAGAGTGATTTTCAAGCTGATGTGGTTTTTATTTTAAATCGATAGCAGAGTGATTTCCAAGCTAACGTGGTTTTTATTTTAAATTGATTTCCAGGCTGACATGGTTTTTATTTTAAATCGATAGCAGAGTGATTTCCAGGCTGACATGGTTTTTATTTCAAATCGATAGCAGAGTGATTTTCAAGCTGATGTGGTTTTTATTTTAAATCGATAGCAGAGTGATTTCCAGGCTGACATGGTTTTTATTTTAAATCGATAGCAGAGTGATTTCCAAGCTGACATGGTTTTTATTTTAAATCGATAGAGTGATTTCCAGGCTGACATGGTTTTTATTTTAAATTGATTTCCAGGCTGACATGGTTTTTATTTTAAATCGATAGCAGAGTGATTTCCAAGCTGACGTGGTTTTTATTTTAAATCGATAGCAGAGTGATTTCCAAGCTGACATGGTTTTTATTTTAAATTGATTTCCAGGCTGACATGGTTTTTATTTTAAATCGATAGCAGAGTGATTTCCAAGCTGACGTGGTTTTTATTTTAAATCGATAGCAGAGTGATTTCCAAGCTGACATGGTTTTTATTTTAAATTGATTTCCAGGCTGACATGGTTTTTATTTTAAATCGATAGCAGAGTGATTTCCAGGTTGACATGGTTTTTATTTTAAATTGATTTCCAGGCTGACATGGTTTTTATTTTAAATTGATTTCCAGGCTGACGTGGTTTTTATTTTAAATCGATAGCAGAGTGATTTCCAGGCTGACGTGGTTTTTATTTTAAATCGATAGCAGAGTGATTTCCAAGCGGACGTGGTTTTTATTTTAAATCGATAGCAGAGTGATTTTCAAGCTGATGTGGTTTTTATTTTAAATCGATAGCAGAGTGATTTCCAAGCGGACGTGGTTTTTATTTTAAATTGATTTCCAAGCTGATGTGGTTTTTATTTTAAATCGATAGCAGAGTGATTTCCAGGCTGACGTGGTTTTTATTTTAAATCGATAGCAGAGTGATTTCCAAGCTGACGTGGTTTTTATTTTAAATTGATTTCCAGGCTGACATGGTTTTTATTTTAAATTGATTTCCAGGCTGACGTGGTTTTTATTTTAAATCGATAGCAGAGTGATTTCCAAGCTGACATGGTTTTTATTTTAAATTGATTTCCAGGCTGACGTGGTTTTTATTTTAAATCGATAGCAGAGTGATTTCCAAGCTGACGTGGTTTTTATTTTAAATCGATAGCAGAGTGATTTCCAGGCTGACATGGTTTTTATTTTAAATCGATAGCAGAGTGATTTCCAAGCTGACGTGGTTTTTATTTTAAATTGATTTCCAGGCTGACATGGTTTTTATTTTAAATTGATTTCCAGGCTGACGTGGTTTTTATTTTAAATCGATAGCAGAGTGATTTCCAGGCTGACGTGGTTTTTATTTTAAATCGATAGCAGAGTGATTTCCAGGCTGATGTGGTTTTTATTTTAAATCGATAGCAGAGTGATTTCCAAGCTGACGTGGTTTTTATTTTAAATTGATTTCCAGGCTGACGTGGTTTTTATTTTAAATCGATAGCAGAGTGATTTCCAGGCTGACGTGGTTTTTATTTTAAATCTATAGCAGAGTGATTTCCAAGCTGACGTGGTTTTTATTTTAAATTGATTTCCAGGCTGACGTGGTTTTTATTTTAAATCGATAGCAGAGTGATTTCCAGGCTGACGTGGTTTTTATTTTAAATCGATAGCAGAGTGATTTCCAAGCTGACGTGGTTTTTATTTTAAATCGATAGCAGAGTGATTTCCAGGCTGACATGGTTTTTATTTTAAATCGATAGCAGAGTGATTTCCAAGCTGACATGGTTTTTATTTTAAATCGATAGAGTGATTTCCAGGCTGACATGGTTTTTATTTTAAATTGATTTCCAGGCTGACATGGTTTTTATTTTAAATCGATAGCAGAGTGATTTCCAAGCTGACGTGGTTTTTATTTTAAATCGATAGCAGAGTGATTTCCAAGCTGACATGGTTTTTATTTTAAATTGATTTCCAGGCTGACATGGTTTTTATTTTAAATCGATAGCAGAGTGATTTCCAAGCTGACGTGGTTTTTATTTTAAATCGATAGCAGAGTGATTTCCAAGCTGACATGGTTTTTATTTTAAATTGATTTCCAGGCTGACATGGTTTTTATTTTAAATCGATAGCAGAGTGATTTCCAAGCTGACGTGGTTTTTATTTTAAATCGATAGCAGAGTGATTTCCAAGCTGACATGGTTTTTATTTTAAATTGATTTCCAGGCTGACATGGTTTTTATTTTAAATCGATAGCAGAGTGATTTCCAGGTTGACATGGTTTTTATTTTAAATTGATTTCCAGGCTGACATGGTTTTTATTTTAAATTGATTTCCAGGCTGACGTGGTTTTTATTTTAAATCGATAGCAGAGTGATTTCCAGGCTGACGTGGTTTTTATTTTAAATCGATAGCAGAGTGATTTCCAAGCGGACGTGGTTTTTATTTTAAATCGATAGCAGAGTGATTTTCAAGCTGATGTGGTTTTTATTTTAAATCGATAGCAGAGTGATTTCCAAGCGGACGTGGTTTTTATTTTAAATTGATTTCCAAGCTGATGTGGTTTTTATTTTAAATCGATAGCAGAGTGATTTCCAGGCTGACGTGGTTTTTATTTTAAATCGATAGCAGAGTGATTTCCAAGCTGACGTGGTTTTTATTTTAAATTGATTTCCAGGCTGACATGGTTTTTATTTTAAATTGATTTCCAGGCTGACGTGGTTTTTATTTTAAATCGATAGCAGAGTGATTTCCAAGCTGACATGGTTTTTATTTTAAATTGATTTCCAGGCTGACGTGGTTTTTATTTTAAATCGATAGCAGAGTGATTTCCAAGCTGACGTGGTTTTTATTTTAAATCGATAGCAGAGTGATTTCCAGGCTGACATGGTTTTTATTTTAAATCGATAGCAGAGTGATTTCCAAGCTGACGTGGTTTTTATTTTAAATTGATTTCCAGGCTGACATGGTTTTTATTTTAAATTGATTTCCAGGCTGACGTGGTTTTTATTTTAAATCGATAGCAGAGTGATTTCCAGGCTGACGTGGTTTTTATTTTAAATCTATAGCAGAGTGATTTCCAAGCTGACGTGGTTTTTATTTTAAATTGATTTCCAGGCTGACGTGGTTTTTATTTTAAATCGATAGCAGAGTGATTTCCAGGCTGACGTGGTTTTTATTTTAAATCGATAGCAGAGTGATTTCCAAGCTGACGTGGTTTTTATTTTAAATTGATTTCCAGGCTGACGTGGTTTTTATTTTAAATCGATAGCAGAGTGATTTCCAGGCTGACGTGGTTTTTATTTTAAATCTATAGCAGAGTGATTTCCAAGCTGACGTGGTTTTTATTTTAAATTGATTTCCAGGCTGACGTGGTTTTTATTTTAAATTGATTTCCAAGCTGACATGGTTTTTATTTTAAATTGATTTCCAGGCTGACGTGGTTTTTATTTTAAATCGATAGCAGAGTGATTTCCAAGCTGACATGGTTTTTATTTTAAATCGATAGCAGAGTGATTTCCAAGCTGACATGGTTTTTATTTTAAATTGATTTCCAGGCTGACATGGTTTTTATTTTAAATCGATAGCAGAGTGATTTCCAGGTTGACATGGTTTTTATTTTAAGTTGATTTCCAGGCTGACATGGTTTTTATTTTAAATTGATTTCCAGGCTGACGTGGTTTTTATTTTAAATCGATAGCAGAGTGATTTCCAGGCTGACGTGGTTTTTATTTTAAATCGATAGCAGAGTGATTTCCAAGCGGACGTGGTTTTTATTTTAAATCGATAGCAGAGTGATTTTCAAGCTGATGTGGTTTTTATTTTAAATCGATAGCAGAGTGATTTCCAAGCGGACGTGGTTTTTATTTTAAATTGATTTCCAAGCTGATGTGGTTTTTATTTTAAATCGATAGCAGAGTGATTTCCAGGCTGACGTGGTTTTTATTTTAAATCGATAGCAGAGTGATTTCCAAGCTGACGTGGTTTTTATTTTAAATTGATTTCCAGGCTGACATGGTTTTTATTTTAAATTGATTTCCAGGCTGACGTGGTTTTTATTTTAAATCGATAGCAGAGTGATTTCCAAGCTGACATGGTTTTTATTTTAAATTGATTTCCAGGCTGACGTGGTTTTTATTTTAAATCGATAGCAGAGTGATTTCCAAGCTGACGTGGTTTTTATTTTAAATCGATAGCAGAGTGATTTCCAGGCTGACATGGTTTTTATTTTAAATCGATAGCAGAGTGATTTCCAAGCTGACGTGGTTTTTATTTTAAATTGATTTCCAGGCTGACATGGTTTTTATTTTAAATTGATTTCCAGGCTGACGTGGTTTTTATTTTAAATCGATAGCAGAGTGATTTCCAGGCTGACGTGGTTTTTATTTTAAATCGATAGCAGAGTGATTTCCAGGCTGACGTGGTTTTTATTTTAAATCGATAGCAGAGTGATTTCCAGGCTGACGTGGTTTTTATTTTAAATCTATAGCAGAGTGATTTCCAAGCTGACGTGGTTTTTATTTTAAATTGATTTCCAGGCTGACGTGGTTTTTATTTTAAATCGATAGCAGAGTGATTTCCAGGCTGACGTGGTTTTTATTTTAAATCGATAGCAGAGTGATTTCCAAGCTGACGTGGTTTTTATTTTAAATTGATTTCCAGGCTGACGTGGTTTTTATTTTAAATCGATAGCAGAGTGATTTCCAGGCTGACGTGGTTTTTATTTTAAATCGATAGCAGAGTGATTTCCAGGCTGACGTGGTTTTTATTTTAAATCGATAGCAGAGTGATTTCCAAGCTGACGTGGTTTTTATTTAAAATCGATAGCAGAGTGATTTCCAGGCTGACGTGGTTTTTATTTTAAATCGATTTCCAGGCTGACGTGGTTTTTATTTTAAATCGATAGCAGAGTGATTTCCAGGCTGACATGGTTTTTATTTTAAATTGATTTCCAGGCTGACGTGGTTTTTATTTTAAATCAATAGCAGAGTGATTTCCAGGCTGACATGGTTTTTATTTCAAATCGATAGCAGAGTGATTTTCAAGCTGATGTGGTTTTTATTTTAAATCGATAGCAGAGTGATTTCCAAGCTGACGTGGTTTTTATTTTAAATTTATTTCCAGGCTGACGTGGTTTTTATTTTAAATCGATAGCAGAGTGATTTCCAAGCTGACGTGGTTTTTATTTTAAATTGATTTCCAGGCTGACATGGTTTTTATTTTAAATTGATTTCCAGGCTGACGTGGTTTTTATTTTAAATCGATAGCAGAGTGATTTCCAAGCTGACGTGGTTTTTATTTTAAATCGATAGCAGAGTGATTTCCAGGCTGATGTGGTTTTTATTTTAAATCGATAGCAGAGTGATTTCCAAGCTGACGTGGTTTTTATTTTAAATTGATTTCCAGGCTGACGTGGTTTTTATTTTAAATCGATAGCAGAGTGATTTCCAGGCTGACGTGGTTTTTATTTTAAATCGATAGCAGAGTGATTTCCAAGCTGACGTGGTTTTTATTTTAAATTGATTTCCAGGCTGACGTGGTTTTTATTTTAAATCGATAGCAGAGTGATTTCCAGGCTGACGTGGTTTTTATTTTAAATCGATAGCAGAGTGATTTCCAGGCTGACGTGGTTTTTATTTTAAATCGATAGCAGAGTGATTTCCAAGCTGACGTGGTTTTTATTTTAAATCGATAGCAGAGTGATTTCCAGGCTGACGTGGTTTTTATTTTAAATCGATAGCAGAGTGATTTCCAAGCTGACGTGGTTTTTATTTTAAATTGATTTCCAGGCTGACGTTGTTTTTATTTTAAATCGATAGCAGAGTGATTTCCAAGCTGACGTGGTTTTTATTTTAAATTGATTTCCAAGCTGACATGGTTTTTATTTTAAATTGATTTCCAGGCTGACGTGGTTTTTATTTTAAATCGATAGCAGAGTGATTTCCAAGCTGACATGGTTTTTATTTTAAATCGATAGCAGAGTGATTTCCAAGCTGACGTGGTTTTTATTTTAAATCGATTTCCAGGCTGACGTGGTTTTTATTTTAAATCGATAGCAGAGTGATTTCCAGGCTGACATGGTTTTTATTTTAAATCGATAGCAGAGTGATTTCCAAGCTGACGTGGTTTTTATTTAAAATCGATAGCAGAGTGATTTCCAGGCTGACGTGGTTTTTATTTTAAATCGATTTCCAGGCTGACGTGGTTTTTATTTTAAATCGATAGCAGAGTGATTTCCAGGCTGACATGGTTTTTATTTTAAATTGATTTCCAGGCTGACGTGGTTTTTATTTTAAATCAATAGCAGAGTGATTTCCAGGCTGACATGGTTTTTATTTCAAATCGATAGCAGAGTGATTTTCAAGCTGATGTGGTTTTTATTTTAAATCGATAGCAGAGTGATTTCCAAGCTGACGTGGTTTTTATTTTAAATTTATTTCCAGGCTGACGTGGTTTTTATTTTAAATCGATAGCAGAGTGATTTCCAAGCTGACGTGGTTTTTATTTTAAATTGATTTCCAGGCTGACATGGTTTTTATTTTAAATTGATTTCCAGGCTGACGTGGTTTTTATTTTAAATCGATAGCAGAGTGATTTCCAGGCTGACGTGGTTTTTATTTTAAATCGATAGCAGAGTGATTTCCAGGCTGATGTGGTTTTTATTTTAAATCGATAGCAGAGTGATTTCCAAGCTGACGTGGTTTTTATTTTAAATTGATTTCCAGGCTGACGTGGTTTTTATTTTAAATCGATAGCAGAGTGATTTCCAGGCTGACGTGGTTTTTATTTTAAATCTATAGCAGAGTGATTTCCAAGCTGACGTGGTTTTTATTTTAAATTGATTTCCAGGCTGACGTGGTTTTTATTTTAAATCGATAGCAGAGTGATTTCCAGGCTGACGTGGTTTTTATTTTAAATCGATAGCAGAGTGATTTCCAAGCTGACGTGGTTTTTATTTTAAATTGATTTCCAGGCTGACGTGGTTTTTATTTTAAATCGATAGCAGAGTGATTTCCAGGCTGACGTGGTTTTTATTTTAAATCGATAGCAGAGTGATTTCCAAGCTGGCGTGGTTTTTATTTTAAATCGATAGCAGAGTGATTTCCAGGCTGACGTGGTTTTTATTTTAAATCGATAGCAGAGTGATTTCCAAGCTGACGCGGTTTTTATTTTAAATTGATTTCCAGGCTGACGTGGTTTTTATTTTAAATCGATAGCAGAGTGATTTCCAAGCTGACGTGGTTTTTATTTTAAATTGATTTCCAAGCTGACATGGTTTTTATTTTAAATTGATTTCCAGGCTGACGTGGTTTTTATTTTAAATCGATAGCAGAGTGATTTCCAAGCTGACATGGTTTTTATTTTAAATCGATAGCAGAGTGATTTCCAAGCTGACATGGTTTTTATTTTAAATTGATTTCCAGGCTGACATGGTTTTTATTTTAAATCGATAGCAGAGTGATTTCCAGGTTGACATGGTTTTTATTTTAAATTGATTTCCAGGCTGACATGGTTTTTATTTTAAATTGATTTCCAGGCTGACGTGGTTTTTATTTTAAATCGATAGCAGAGTGATTTCCAGGCTGACGTGGTTTTTATTTTAAATCGATAGCAGAGTGATTTCCAAGCGGACGTGGTTTTTATTTTAAATCGATAGCAGAGTGATTTTCAAGCTGATGTGGTTTTTATTTTAAATCGATAGCAGAGTGATTTCCAAGCGGACGTGGTTTTTATTTTAAATTGATTTCCAAGCTGATGTGGTTTTTATTTTAAATCGATAGCAGAGTGATTTCCAGGCTGACGTGGTTTTTATTTTAAATCGATAGCAGAGTGATTTCCAAGCTGACGTGGTTTTTATTTTAAATTGATTTCCAGGCTGACATGGTTTTTATTTTAAATTGATTTCCAGGCTGACGTGGTTTTTATTTTAAATCGATAGCAGAGTGATTTCCAAGCTGACATGGTTTTTATTTTAAATTGATTTCCAGGCTGACGTGGTTTTTATTTTAAATCGATAGCAGAGTGATTTCCAAGCTGACGTGGTTTTTATTTTAAATCGATAGCAGAGTGATTTCCAGGCTGACATGGTTTTTATTTTAAATCGATAGCAGAGTGATTTCCAAGCTGACGTGGTTTTTATTTTAAATTGATTTCCAGGCTGACATGGTTTTTATTTTAAATTGATTTCCAGGCTGACGTGGTTTTTATTTTAAATCGATAGCAGAGTGATTTCCAGGCTGACGTGGTTTTTATTTTAAATCGATAGCAGAGTGATTTCCAGGCTGACGTGGTTTTTATTTTAAATCGATAGCAGAGTGATTTCCAGGCTGACGTGGTTTTTATTTTAAATCTATAGCAGAGTGATTTCCAAGCTGACGTGGTTTTTATTTTAAATTGATTTCCAGGCTGACGTGGTTTTTATTTTAAATCGATAGCAGAGTGATTTCCAGGCTGACGTGGTTTTTATTTTAAATCGATAGCAGAGTGATTTCCAAGCTGACGTGGTTTTTATTTTAAATTGATTTCCAGGCTGACGTGGTTTTTATTTTAAATCGATAGCAGAGTGATTTCCAGGCTGACGTGGTTTTTATTTTAAATCGATAGCAGAGTGATTTCCAAGCTGACGTGGTTTTTATTTTAAATCGATAGCAGAGTGATTTCCAGGCTGACGTGGTTTTTATTTTAAATCGATAGCAGAGTGATTTCCAAGCTGACGTGGTTTTTATTTTAAATTGATTTCCAGGCTGACGTTGTTTTTATTTTAAATCGATAGCAGAGTGATTTCCAAGCTGACATGGTTTTTATTTTAAATCGATAGCAGAGTGATTTCCAAGCTGACGTGGTTTTTATTTTAAATCGATTTCCAGGCTGACGTGGTTTTTATTTTAAATCGATAGCAGAGTGATTTCCAGGCTGACATGGTTTTTATTTTAAATCGATAGCAGAGTGATTTCCAAGCTGACGTGGTTTTTATTTAAAATCGATAGCAGAGTGATTTCCAGGCTGACGTGGTTTTTATTTTAAATCGATTTCCAGGCTGACGTGGTTTTTATTTTAAATCGATAGCAGAGTGATTTCCAGGCTGACATGGTTTTTATTTTAAATTGATTTCCAGGCTGACGTGGTTTTTATTTTAAATCAATAGCAGAGTGATTTCCAGGCTGACATGGTTTTTATTTCAAATCGATAGCAGAGTGATTTTCAAGCTGATGTGGTTTTTATTTTAAATCGATAGCAGAGTGATTTCCAAGCTGACGTGGTTTTTATTTTAAATTTATTTCCAGGCTGACGTGGTTTTTATTTTAAATCGATAGCAGAGTGATTTTCAAGCTGATGTGGTTTTTATTTTAAATCGATAGCAGAGTGATTTCCAAGCTGACGTGGTTTTTATTTTAAATTGATTTCCAGGCTGACGTGGTTTTTATTTTAAATCGATAGCAGAGTGATTTCCAAGCTGACGTGGTTTTTATTTTAAATTGATTTCCAAGCTGACATGTTTTTTATTTTAAATTGATTTCCAGGCTGACGTGGTTTTTATTTTAAATCGATAGCAGAGTGATTTCCAGGCTGACATGGTTTTTATTTTAAATTGATTTCCAAGCTGACATGGTTTTTATTTTAAATCGATAGCAGAGTGATTTCCAGGCTGACATGGTTTTTATTTTAAATTGATTTCCAGGCTGACATGGTTTTTATTTTAAATCGATAGCAGAGTGATTTCCAGGCTGACATGGTTTTTATTTTAAATTGATTTCCAGGCTGACATGGTTTTTATTTTAAATCGATAGCAGAGTGATTTCCAAGCTGACGTGGTTTTTATTTTAAATTGATTTCCAAGCTGACGTGGTTTTTATTTTAAATCGATAGCAGAGTGATTTCCAAGCTGACGTGGTTTTTATTTTAAATCGATAGCAGAGTGATTTCCAAGCTGACATGGTTTTTATTTTAAATTGATAGCAGAGTGATTTCCAAGCTGACATGGTTTTTATTTTAAATCGATAGCAGAGTGATTTCCAAGCTGACATGGTTTTTATTTTAAATCGATAGCAGAGTGATTTCCAGGCTGACATGGTTTTTATTTTAAATCGATAGCAGAGTGATTTCCAAGCTGACGTGGTTTTTATTTTAAATTGATTTCCAGGCTGACATGGTTTTTATTTTAAATCGATAGCAGAGTGATTTCCAAGCTGACATGGTTTTTATTTTAAATCGATAGAGTGATTTCCAGGCTGACATGGTTTTTATTTTAAATTGATTTCCAGGCTGACATGGTTTTTATTTTAAATCGATAGCAGAGTGATTTCCAAGCTGACGTGGTTTTTATTTTAAATTGATAGCAGAGTGATTTCCAAGCTGACATGGTTTTTATTTTAAATCGATAGAGTGATTTCCAGGCTGACATGGTTTTTATTTTAAATTGATTTCCAGGCTGACATGGTTTTTATTTTAAATCGATAGCTGAGTGATTTCCAGGCTGACGTGGTTTTTATTTTAAATCGATAGCAGAGTGATTTCCAAGCTGACGTGGTTTTTATTTTAAATCGATAGCAGAGTGATTTCCAGGCTGACATGGTTTTTATTTTAAATTGATTTCCAGGCTGACATGGTTTTTATTTTAAATCGATAGCAGAGTGATTTCCAAGCTGATGTGGTTTTTATTTTAAATCGATAGCAGAGTGATTTCCAGGCTGACATGGTTTTTATTTTAAATTGATTTCCAGGCTGACATGGTTTTTATTTTAAATCGATAGCAGAGTGATTTCCAGGTTGATATGGTTTTTATTTTAAATTGATTTCCAGGCTGACGTGGTTTTTATTTTAAATCGATAGCAGAGTGATTTCCAAGCTGACGTGGTTTTTATTTTAAATTGATTTCCAGGCTGACATGGTTTTTATTTTAAATCGATAGCAGAGTGATTTCCAGGTTGACATGGTTTTTATTTTAAATTGATTTCCAGGCTGATGTGGTTTTTATTTTATATCGATAGCAGAGTGATTTCCAAGCTGACGTGGTTTTTATTTTAAATTGATTTCCAGGCTGACATGGTTTTTATTTTAAATTGATTTCCAGGCTGACGTGGTTTTTATTTTAAATCGATAGCAGAGTGATTTCCAAGCTGACGTGGTTTTTATTTTAAATTGATTTCCAGGCTGACGTGGTTTTTATTTTAAATCGATAGCAGAGTGATTTCCAGGCTGACGTGGTTTTTATTTTAAATTGATTTCCAAGCTGACATGGTTTTTATTTTAAATTGATTTCCAGGCTGACGTGGTTTTTATTTTAAATCGATAGCAGAGTGATTTCCAGGCTGACGTGGTTTTTATTTTAAATCGATAGCAGAGTGATTTCCAAGGTGACGTGGTTTTTATTTTAAATTGATTTCCAGGCTGACGTGGTTTTTATTTTAAATCGATAGCAGAGTGATTTCCAGGCTGACGTGGTTTTTATTTTAAATTGATTTCCAAGCTGACATGGTTTTTATTTTAAATTGATTTCCAGGCTGACGTGGTTTTTATTTTAAATCGATAGCAGAGTGATTTCCAGGCTGACATGGTTTTTATTTTAAATCGATAGCAGAGTGATTTCCAGGCTGACATGGCTTTTATTTTAAATCGATAGCAGAGTGATTTCCAAGCTGACGTGGTTTTTATTTTAAATTGATTTCCAGGCTGACATGGTTTTTATTTTAAATTGATTTCCAGGCTGACGTGGTTTTTATTTTAAATCGATTTCCAGGCTGACATGGTTTTTATTTTAAATCGATAGCAGAGTGATTTCCAGGCTGACGTGGTTTTTATTTTAAATTGATTTCCAAGCTGACATGGTTTTTATTTTAAATTGATTTCCAGGCTGACGTGGTTTTTATTTTAAATCGATAGCAGAGTGATTTCCAGGCTGACATGGTTTTTATTTTAAATCGATAGCAGAGTGATTTCCAGGCTGACGTGGTTTTTGTTTTAAATTGATTTCCAGGCTGACATGGCTTTTATTTTAAATCGATAGCAGAGTGATTTCCAAGCTGACGTGGTTTTTATTTTAAATTGATTTCCAGGCTGACATGGTTTTTATTTTAAATTGATTTCCAGGCTGACGTGGTTTTTATTTTAAATCGATAGCAGAGTGATTTCCAGGCTGACATGGTTTTTATTTCAAATCGATAGCAGAGTGATTTTCAAGCTGATGTGGTTTTTATTTCAAATCGATAGCAGAGTGATTTCCAGGCTGACGTGGTTTTTATTTTAAATCGATAGCAGAGTGATTTCCAGGCTGACATGGTTTTTATTTCAAATCGATAGCAGAGTGATTTTCAAGCTGATGTGGTTTTTATTTCAAATCGATAGCAGAGTGATTTCCAGGCTGACGTGGTTTTTATTTTAAATCGATAGCAGAGTGATTTCCAAGCTGACGTGGTTTTTATTTTAAATCGATAGCAGAGTGATTTCTAAGCTGACGTGGTTTTTATTTTAAATTGATTTCCAAGCTGACATGGTTTTTATTTTAAATTGATTTCCAGGCTGACGTGGTTTTTATTTTAAATCGATAGCAGAGTGATTTCCAGGCTGACGTGGTTTTTATTTTAAATTGATTTCCAGGCGGATGTGGTTTTTATTTTAAATCGATAGCAGAGTGATTTCCATGCGGACGTGGTTTTTATTTTAAATTGATTTCCAAGCTGACGTGGTTTTTATTTTAAATTGATTTCCAGGCTGACGTGGTTTTTATTTTAAATCGATAGCAGAGTGATTTCCAGGCTGACGTGGTTTTTATTTTAAATCGATAGCAGAGTGATTTCCAAGCTGACGTGGTTTTTATTTTAAATTGATTTCCAGGCTGACGTGGTTTTTATTTTAAATCGATAGCAGAGTGATTTCCAGGCTGACGTGGTTTTTATTTTAAATCGATAGAGTGATTTCCAAGCCGACGTGGTTTTTATTTTAAATCGATAGCAGAGTGATTTCCAGGCTGACGTGGTTTTTATTTTAAATCGATAGCAGAGTGATTTCCAAGCTGACGTGGTTTTTATTTTAAATTGATTTCCAGGCTGACGTGGTTTTTATTTTAAATCGATAGCAGAGTGATTTCCAAGCTGACGTGGTTTTTATTTTAAATTGATTTCCAAGCTGACATGGTTTTTATTTTAAATTGATTTCCAGGCTGACGTGGTTTTTATTTTAAATCGATAGCAGAGTGATTTCCAAGCGGACGTGGTTTTTATTTTAAATTGATTTCCAGGCGGATGTGGTTTTTATTTTAAATCGATAGCAGAGTGATTTCCAAGCTGACATGGTTTTTATTTTAAATCGATAGCAGAGTGATTTCCAAGCTGACGTGGTTTTTATTTTAAATCGATTTCCAGGCTGACGTGGTTTTTATTTTAAATCGATAGCAGAGTGATTTCCAGGCTGACATGGTTTTTATTTTAAATCGATAGCAGAGTGATTTCCAAGCTGACGTGGTTTTTATTTAAAATCGATAGCAGAGTGATTTCCAGGCTGACGTGGTTTTTATTTTAAATCGATTTCCAGGCTGACGTGGTTTTTATTTTAAATCGATAGCAGAGTGATTTCCAAGCTGACGTGGTTTTTATTTTAAATTGATTTCCAGGCTGACGTGGTTTTTATTTTAAATCGATAGCAGAGTGATTTCCAAGCTGACGTGGTTTTTATTTTAAATTGATTTCCAAGCTGACATGGTTTTTATTTTAAATTGATTTCCAGGCTGACGTGGTTTTTATTTTAAATCGATAGCAGAGTGATTTCCAGGCTGACATGGTTTTTATTTTAAATTGATTTCCAAGCTGACATGGTTTTTATTTTAAATTGATTTCCAGGCTGACGTGGTTTTTATTTTAAATCGATAGCAGAGTGATTTCCAGGCGGACGTGGTTTTTATTTTAAATCGATAGCAGAGTGATTTCCAGGCTGACATGGTTTTTATTTTAAATTGATTTCCAGGCTGACATGGTTTTTATTTTAAATCGATAGCAGAGTGATTTCCAGGCTGACATGGTTTTTATTTTAAATTGATTTCCAGGCTGACATGGTTTTTATTTTAAATCGATAGCAGAGTGATTTCCAGGCTGACATGGTTTTTATTTTAAATTGATTTCCAGGCTGACGTGGTTTTTATTTTAAATTGATAGCAGAGTGATTTCCAAGCTGACATGGTTTTTATTTTAAATTGATAGCAGAGTGATTTCCAAGCTGACATGGTTTTTATTTTAAATTGATTTCCAGGCTGACGTGGTTTTTATTTTAAATTGATAGCAGAGTGATTTCCAAGCTGACATGGTTTTTATTTTAAATTGATAGCAGAGTGATTTCCAGGCTGACATGGTTTTTATTTTAAATTGATTTCCAGGCTGACATGGTTTTTATTTTAAATCGATAGCAGAGTGATTTCCAAGCTGACATGGTTTTTATTTTAAATCGATAGCAGAGTGATTTCCAGGTTGACATGGTTTTTATTTTAAATTGATTTCCAGGCTGATGTGGTTTTTATTTTAAATCGATAGCAGAGTGATTTCCAAGCTGACGTGGTTTTTATTTTAAATTGATTTCCAGGCTGACATGGTTTTTATTTTAAATTGATTTCCAGGCTGACGTGGTTTTTATTTTAAATCGATAGCAGAGTGATTTCCAAGCTGACGTGGTTTTTATTTTAAATTGATTTCCAGGCTGACGTGGTTTTTATTTTAAATCGATAGCAGAGTGATTTCCAGGCTGACGTGGTTTTTATTTTAAATTGATTTCCAAGCTGACATGGTTTTTATTTTAAATTGATTTCCAGGCTGACGTGGTTTTTATTTTAAATCGATAGCAGAGTGATTTCCAGGCTGACGTGGTTTTTATTTTAAATCGATAGCAGAGTGATTTCCAAGCTGACGTGGTTTTTATTTTAAATTGATTTCCAGGCTGACGTGGTTTTTATTTTAAATCGATAGCAGAGTGATTTCCAGGCTGACGTGGTTTTTATTTTAAATTGATTTCCAAGCTGACATGGTTTTTATTTTAAATTGATTTCCAGGCTGACGTGGTTTTTATTTTAAATCGATAGCAGAGTGATTTCCAGGCTGACGTGGTTTTTATTTTAAATCGATAGCAGAGTGATTTCCAAGCTGATGTGGTTTTTATTTTAAATTGATTTCCAGGCTGACGTGGTTTTTATTTTAAATCGATAGCAGAGTGATTTCCAGGCTGACGTGGTTTTTATTTTAAATTGATTTCCAAGCTGACATGGTTTTTATTTTAAATTGATTTCCAGGCTGACGTGGTTTTTATTTTAAATCGATAGCAGAGTGATTTCCAGGCTGACATGGTTTTTATTTTAAATCGATAGCAGAGTGATTTCCAGGCTGACATGGCTTTTATTTTAAATCGATAGCAGAGTGATTTCCAAGCTGACGTGGTTTTTATTTTAAATTGATTTCCAGGCTGACATGGTTTTTATTTTAAATTGATTTCCAGGCTGACGTGGTTTTTATTTTAAATCGATTTCCAGGCTGACATGGTTTTTATTTTAAATCGATAGCAGAGTGATTTCCAGGCTGACGTGGTTTTTATTTTAAATTGATTTCCAAGCTGACATGGTTTTTATTTTAAATTGATTTCCAGGCTGACGTGGTTTTTATTTTAAATCGATAGCAGAGTGATTTCCAAGCTGACGTGGTTTTTATTTTAAATTGATTTCCAGGCTGACGTGGTTTTTATTTTAAATCGATAGCAGAGTGATTTCCAAGCTGACGTGGTTTTTATTTTAAATTGATTTCCAGGCTGACATGGTTTTTATTTTAAATTGATTTCCAGGCTGACGTGGTTTTTATTTTAAATCGATTTCCAGGCTGACATGGTTTTTATTTTAAATCGATAGCAGAGTGATTTCCAGGCTGACGTGGTTTTTATTTTAAATTGATTTCCAAGCTGACATGGTTTTTATTTTAAATTGATTTCCAGGCTGACATGGCTTTTATTTTAAATCGATAGCAGAGTGATTTCCAAGCTGACGTGGTTTTTATTTTAAATTGATTTCCAGGCTGACGTGGTTTTTATTTTAAATCGATAGCAGAGTGATTTCCAAGCTGACGTGGTTTTTATTTTAAATTGATTTCCAGGCTGACATGGTTTTTATTTTAAATTGATTTCCAGGCTGACGTGGTTTTTATTTTAAATCGATAGCAGAGTGATTTCCAGGCTGACATGGTTTTTATTTCAAATCGATAGCAGAGTGATTTTCAAGCTGATGTGGTTTTTATTTCAAATCGATAGCAGAGTGATTTCCAGGCTGACGTGGTTTTTATTTTAAATCGATAGCAGAGTGATTTCCAGGCTGACGTGGTTTTTATTTTAAATCAATAGCAGAGTGATTTCCAAGCTGACGTGGTTTTTATTTTAAATTGATTTCCAGGCTGACGTGGTTTTTATTTTAAATCGATAGCAGAGTGATTTCTAAGCTGACGTGGTTTTTATTTTAAATTGATTTCCAAGCTGACATGGTTTTTATTTTAAATTGATTTCCAGGCTGACGTGGTTTTTATTTTAAATCGATAGCAGAGTGATTTCCAGGCTGACGTGGTTTTTATTTTAAATTGATTTCCAGGCGGATGTGGTTTTTATTTTAAATCGATAGCAGAGTGATTTCCAAGCTGACATGGTTTTTATTTTAAATCGATAGCAGAGTGATTTCCAGGCTGACATGGTTTTTATTTTAAATTGATTTCCAGGCTGACATGGTTTTTATTTTAAATCGATAGCAGAGTGATTTCCAAGCTGACGTGGTTTTTATTTTAAATTGATTTCCAGGCTGACGTGGTTTTTATTTTAAATCGATAGCAGAGTGATTTCCAAGCTGACGTGGTTTTTTATTTTAAATTGATTTCCAAGCTGACGTGGTTTTTATTTTAAATCGATAGCAGAGTGATTTCCAAGCTGACGTGGTTTTTATTTTAAATCGATAGCAGAGTGATTTCCAAGCTGACGTGGTTTTTATTTTAAATCGATAGCAGAGTGATTTCCAAGCTGACATGGTTTTTATTTTAAATTGATTTCCAGGCTGACATGGTTTTTATTTTAAATCGATAGCAGAGTGATTTCCAAGCTGACGTGGTTTTTTATTTTAAATTGATTTCCAAGCTGACGTGGTTTTTATTTTAAATCGATAGCAGAGTGATTTCCAAGCTGACGTGGTTTTTATTTTAAATCGATAGCAGAGTGATTTCCAAGCTGACGTGGTTTTTATTTTAAATCGATAGCAGAGTGATTTCCAAGCTGACGTGGTTTTTATTTTAAATCGATAGCAGAGTGATTTCCAGGCTGACATGGTTTTTATTTTAAATCGATAGCAGAGTGATTTCCAGGCTGACATGGTTTTTATTTTAAATCGATAGCAGAGTGATTTCCAGGCTGACGTGGTTTTTATTTTAAATCGATAGCAGAGTGATTTCCAAGCTGACGTGGTTTTTTATTTTAAATTGATTTCCAAGCTGACGTGGTTTTTATTTTAAATCGATAGCAGAGTGATTTCCAAGCTGACGTGGTTTTTATTTTAAATCGATAGCAGAGTGATTTCCAAGCTGACGTGGTTTTTATTTTAAATCGATAGCAGAGTGATTTCCAAGCTGACATGGTTTTTATTTTAAATTGATTTCCAGGCTGACGTGGTTTTTATTTTAAATCGATAGCAGAGTGATTTCCAGGCTGACGTGGTTTTTATTTTAAATTGATTTCCAGGCTGACGTGGTTTTTATTTTAAATCGATAGCAGAGTGATTTCCAGGTTGACATGGTTTTTATTTTAAATTGATTTCCAGGCTGACGTGGTTTTTATTTTAAATCGATAGCAGAGTGATTTCCAAGCTGACGTGGTTTTTATTTTAAATTGATTTCCAGGCTGACATGGTTTTTATTTTAAATTGATTTCCAGGCTGACGTGGTTTTTATTTTAAATCGATAGCAGAGTGATTTCCAGGCTGACATGGTTTTTATTTTAAATTGATTTCCAGGCTGACATGGTTTTTATTTTAAATTGATTTCCAGGCTGACATGGTTTTTATTTTAAATCGATAGCAGAGTGATTTCCAGGCTGACGTGGTTTTTATTTTAAATCGATAGCAGAGTGATTTCCAAGCTGACATGGTTTTTATTTTAAATCGATAGCAGAGTGATTTCCAGGCTGACGTGTTTTTTATTTTAAATCGATAGCAGAGTGATTTCCAAGCTGACATGGTTTTTATTTTAAATTGATTTCCAGGCTGACATAGTTTTTATTTTAAATCGATAGCAGAGTGATTTCCAGGCTGACATGGTTTTTATTTTAAATCGATAGCAGAGTGATTTCCAGGCAGACATGGTTTTTATTTTAAATTGATTTCCAGGCTGACATGGTTTTTATTTTAAATCGATAGCAGAGTGATTTCCAGGCAGACATGGTTTTTATTTTAAATTGATTTCCAGGCTGACATGGTTTTTATTTTAAATCGATAGCAGAGTGATTTCCAGGCAGACATGGTTTTTATTTTAAATTGATTTCCAGGCTGACATGGTTTTTATTTTAAATTGATTTCCAGGCAGACATGGTTTTTATTTTAAATCGATAGCAGAGTGATTTCCAGGCAGACATGGTTTTTATTTTAAATTGATTTCCAGGCTGACATAGTTTTTATTTTAAATCGATAGCAGAGTGATTTCCAGGCTGACATGGTTTTTATTTTAAATCGATAGCAGAGTGATTTCCAGGCAGACATGGTTTTTATTTTAAATTGATTTCCAGGCTGACATGGTTTTTATTTTAAATCGATAGCAGAGTGATTTCCAGGCAGACATGGTTTTTATTTTAAATTGATTTCCAGGCTGACATGGTTTTTATTTTAAATCGATAGCAGAGTGATTTCCAGGCAGACATGGTTTTTATTTTAAATTGATTTCCAGGCTGACATGGTTTTTATTTTAAATTGATTTCCAGGCAGACATGGTTTTTATTTTAAATCGATAGCAGAGTGATTTCCAGGCAGACATGGTTTTTATTTTAAATTGATTTCCAGGCTGACATGGTTTTTATTTTAAATCGATAGCAGAGTGATTTCCAGGCAGACATGGTTTTTATTTTAAATTGATTTCCAGGCTGACATGGTTTTTATTTTAAATTGATTTCCAGGCAGACATGGTTTTTATTTTAAATCGATAGCAGAGTGATTTCCAGGCAGACATGGTTTTTATTTTAAATTGATTTCCAGGCTGACATGGTTTTTATTTTAAATCGATAGCAGAGTGATTTCCAGGCAGACATGGTTTTTATTTTAAATTGATTTCCAGGCTGACATGGTTTTTATTTTAAATTGATTTCCAGGCAGACATGGTTTTTATTTTAAATCGATAGCAGAGTGATTTCCAGGCTGACATGGTTGTTGTTTTAAATTGATTTCCAAGCTGACATGGTTATTTTAAATCGATAGCAGAGTGATTTCCAGGCAGACATGGTTTTTATTTTAAATTGATTTCCAGGCTGACGGGGTTTTTATTTTAAATCGATAGCAGAGTGATTTCCATTGCCACCGCTGCTGTCTTTGTATGCTGTCTGTTCCTGTTGTTTACAGGGCTCTAAGCACTAATATGATCAGTGATGGATGCTGCCAATCACAGCCACCTTGATTGTGACTCTCTAGCTGTGCAGCCAATCAGAGAGGGCTGAGCTGCTCTTTCAATGCACAGGGAGTTGGGAGAGGTTCATATTGAAAATTGCAGCTCAGAGGACAGAAATGACAGCTGCACACCTCTAGTGGGAATATTTCAGACCAGCTCACTTCTGGGTCCTCTGCACACCCCTAATGTTAACCCTACCCAACACTTTACACACAGCCTGCCTGCCTGCAGCGTGCCTGACTGGAGCTCCATTATCTCTCACTTTCACAAGGAACATGATTTCATAGTTAGTGTTATTAAGAGAGCCATGAAGCTACTGTATCACATGTGTAATAATGAAAACAGCACACAGCATTGGAATGAACAGCCCTTGCTTTATTTAGTAGCAATGACACTCAGAGCACACAGTTTATTAAAATAATATTGGACGGCTGTAACATTTGCTGATTAAACATCCTTTGAGGAGGTCGGTGCTGCTGGTAGTTCCTGGGATCAATCTCGTCTCTGTGCTCCTGGTCAAGGTTGGACAGGCCAGGGAGAAAGAGGGCATTGGAGGTGGGGAAGAGCCTTAGGGACTGGCTGCTGAGTGTCAATCACCCAGGGGGAGCTGCTGATTGGCTATTGAGCTGGCAGAGAGAGAAGGGATGGAGAGTGTCTGTGGCAGTGATGATAACTGTTGTGTATCATATAGCTTTGTATTTTGCTTACAAATATTGTTAGTACTTTAAAACTATTCAAAAAATATATCAAAATGTAATACTCACACAAATGCCCCAAACTAGCCCAAAAATTAGGCACCCACCCAAAGACATTTTTTTCACGCACAAGACAAATACAAGCCCAATTTGTTTTGTTTTTTTTTTTCTTTCCAAGCTGCACGAATGTGTTTTGTTTAAAACAAGCACAACGTTAACCCAGGTTTCTTGGACATTTAAACCTGTAGTTTTTGCTACAGTTACGATTTCAATGGTAACTTAAATGTAGCCTTTTTCCATTTTATAGTACTGTTTTAAAGACTTTAGAACCATAACACTAAGTATTGCATTGCTGTACTGTACCCATGTATTCGACTGATTGAGGGTGTCAACATTTAATAAAACCATTGTAATTTAGTTTCCAGTTTTAGTTGCACACATTTCAGACTTACGAACAACCTCCATTCCAAGGTGTTCATAACTCTGAGGTTCTGTTGTATATTGATCTTAATTTGATCACTATAAATATTTAAATACATAGGGAACAGAAACTCTGAACTTGCCTCAGGAGTAAATCTTTGCAATGAAGATTCTGCTGGAAATTCGCTGCTAAATATTCTGCCAGTGACATTATGACATTTTCCTTTATGATGTCACCCACATGTCAGTGCTGAACATAAACAGCATGATGTCTGTTGCCATGGCACTGTGCTTATAAACAGATAACTGCATTTAAAATAGCTGCACTGGGCAAGGAGAGGGGCCAGTCTTCAATACAATGAAGAATTATTCATTTGAAATATCTACAATGTAAGCTGGTCCTGTTGCTTTTGCTGGTCTTTCTCTGCTCTGCATACCAGTGATGCCCTTCTACCCAGCGTGCAGATCTACTGTGCTGCTTCACTGCTTTCATTCAGTATTAGGTATGAACAAGGTGTTTTTTTTTTTTTTTGGTGATACCTTTAATAAAACAATAAGTTTTCTTAGGTTAAAGTTTCTAAAACAGTTTTAAAAAATACTGTAACTGGACTGTTTTATACAAACCTCTCACTCTCTGACATATATGATCTGATTTCATTATTCATTCAATACATTTAGTTTATTAACCTGCTCTGTCACTCCACTGGGTAGTTATTCATATAATAAAAAGCATTTCATTCAAAGAGCTTTAGTTTTCTAATGCCTCTCAGGGTTTTCTGGTGGAATGGGACACTTTTTAATCACAATAAGACACATCAGGACATCTTTTCAAAGCT